>NC_083637.1:5258434-5348434 GCF_963576545.1 Limanda limanda | reverse complement strand
TTTTAAACTTGTGATTTTGTTATATCTGTTATGTTTTGATTATATTTTAAGCTGAATATGCAAAATGTCCTGCGGTGTGACCGTAACATAGCTGAAGCATTAAACTTACATATTAACAAAATAAACCAGAAATATCTGGAGCAGGTAATAACTGCATTGGCATTATATTGTATATAATGACTTTATTAATATTAGGTTTTAATATGCACAAAACTAGTATATTAGTATTTACAGCAAAATAACTTTCGTAACACAAATAATGTCCTGTGGCGTGACATGGAAAATCAGATTTTTGAAACGGCAGTTACATGGACAACTATAGGGGCCCTTAGTTTATCCAACTACCAGGAAGCCCCCCAGATGTTGGAATGTACTGTGCATAGTACTGTGTATGTTGAAAGGTGACTGTTAACCTATGATTAATTTCATAAATTTCACTCTTTCAATCAGAAAATGAATGTGTGATTTTTCGAATATCCTGTAGTGTGACGGCTGTAGTTAAAAATTTGTTTAAAAAAAAAAAAAAAATTCAATTTTTTTTTTTTTTTAATTTAATTAAACATATTAAGGTTAAACTGTGTTATTCTTCAGTTAGCATAATAGCTAAGGTCAGTCTTGTATAGCAATGATTCAAAATTATGAAAATGTCCTGTGGTGTGACGGCCGGTCACACCGCAATGAAATTATACAAAAATCTGAGTAACACTAGCAGTTTAAAAAAATTCAGCATTTGAACATTATAATTTCATAAAACTGTAATCCTCATTAGAACTTTATTAAAAAAATACTGTTTCACCCTTATTTGTCAACTACCCATATATATATTGTACAATTTCAAAGCACTGAAACATTTCAGTTGTTGTATATACTACTTTTTAAGTACGCTCCCTATTTCTTAAATTCTATTAGTTTAACTTCAGAGGTATATATATATAACTCTTGTGATGTATATGTATTATATATGTCTGGGTGTATTTTGGAGCAGGGTTCGTCCCGAGGCCGGGGGAACCTGTAATGGGTAATGCGCTCCCCCTCTCCCTCTCTCTCTCCCCACTGCCGGTCCTGAGTGTGTGTGTCCCTGCTTTATTTTAAGGAATTAAAGGGCTGCTTCGGCAGGATAGTTACGGTCACTGTTTTTTCCCAACTTTAGATTTCATTTAGATTATTTGGCCTTGTTTAATTTTAGTTTCTTTCTGGTTATTTGGTTTGATTATTGGGTTCTTTGTTTTATCATTTGTTTTATGGCAATGTGCAATATTTATGGTTGACTGGGACTGTGCACTCCGGGTGTAAGGACTTGAATAACAGTGAGTTATTGGCTCCATCAATTAGAAACCCTCTTTTGTCCTTTTGTGTGATTATATTGCTTGCAGTGTGTTTTAAAGTTTGCTGTGTTTATTTTAATGCATGATGTTTAGCGTTTTATAATTGCGTCTGGAGCCTTTAATTTCTCTCCTTGTAATCTGTTATTTATACCAAGTCCAGGCCAGTCCTTCAACTTTTGCACATGTCACTGTCTTTGAAATAATTTGCAGCTGTTTGAATAAATTGTATATTTCGGAAATCTCAGCCTCCCGTCCTGGTTATTCTGGATAGATGTGGTGAACCAAATTGACATTTAACAGTCACCTGTAAACCATTTTAATCACTACACATGTGAGCTCCACGTTGACTGGACTGAATAACACACACACACACACACACACACACACACACACACACACACACACACTTTTTAGCTTCCAAAGCCCCTTGTAACTGTGTTTTGAATGGTTTATTATTCATTATCATTTTATTCTAATTTCAACCAGGCATTGGTTCTATTATACACTTTATACTTTTATTTTCTATTGTTTAGACTTAATACTGTTGTTTTATTCACTGTATCTTCTCTGTTTTCTATCTTTTCACATGTCATCTTAAAACAGGACAAATGATCTTTAATTATCTACATGCAGCTCGGTTATGAATTATTAATCTTAATCCGTTTTATTCCTCCTCCTCCTCCTCCTCCCAGTCCCCAGCTTGCATGAAACCAGTGAGATACAAGAAGGAAATGATAAAAACACAGGATCTAAATCAATCAATCAATCAAATATTATTTGTATAGCCCATATTCACAAATACAATTTGTCTCATGGGGTTTTAACATGGTGTGACATCCTCTGTTATTAACCCTCAACAAGAGTCAGGAAAAAGTACTAAAAAGACATTTTAACAAGTTAAAAAGAACAAAGAAACCTCGTGTGAAGGAGAACATCAGGTAGATAAGATTGATTAGAATAAACACTTTGTAGCATAATGGAAGGTCAATTAATTGATGGATTATTGTCAGTAATGGTTGAGTATCTGAGGAGACATATTATATATCAAGCAGTCTTGTTGTAATCATAGTCCACTTTCAGCTGCCACCTCAATCGTGGTCCACCACCACTATCGGATCCCAACACGATACAGGATCCGCCATTAATATCAAGATCAGCAAGCTAGACACAGGATCCGCCAGGTTTAAATCACTGCTTTTAATGACTCGAGTCTATTTGAGTTTACAGAACTCAGCTTTGGCTACATTAAAACCACTAAACCAAACTCCAGCATAGAGAGGCTGAGTGAATGTGGTCTGGACTCTGCGGAGGACAGTCATGGTGTCAGAGACCCTGTAGAAGGACAGAACACCTGCACTGTGATCCAGGTACACTCCTACTCTGGAGGACCAAGGACCTGACACTGGAGTCTTGATGCTGTTGTAATAAAAGATATAACTGTTTCCATAACAATGTAACAACCAAGATTTATCATTGTATCCAAATCTACTTGAGAGTCCTGCTCTGCTGATATTCTTGTATGTGACTGCTACACCAACTCCTACCCTCCCCACCTCCACCTCCCAGTAACAACGTCCAGTCAGACTCTCTCTACTCAGGACCTGACACCAGCCAGTGAATCTGTCTGGGTGATCCGAATAAGACTGATCTTCACTCACATATGTTACTTTTCTGTTTCCCTCAGATAATAACAGATGTCTGTGTGCTGTGTTTGGATCCAGTGTGATCTCCTGGGAATATCTTAAGAAGTCAGCTCTGGTCTCTGGCTCTGGTTGTGGCAGTAAAACATCCACTTGAGACACAATCTGTAAAATCTCTGTCTCTGTCTCAGTCAGAATGTCCTGTAGTCGACCTCTGACCTGTGACACAGCTGCTGTTACGTCCTCAAAGTACCTCAGAGGACGGATCCTGATGCTGGAGTGTGTAGATTCACTGAGTGGTGACAGTGAGGGGTAGTTGTGTAGAAACTGGTTGTGATCCTCTGTGTCTGAGAGCTGCTTCAGTTCATGGTCTTTCCTCTTCAGCTCAGTGATCTCCTGCTCCAGTCTCTCCTGAAGCTCTCTGACTCGACTCACTTCAGTTTCCTGCTGGGATCTGATCTGCTGCTTCACATCAGAGCTTCTCTTCTCCAGCAGACGGATCAGCTCAGTGAAGATCTCCTCACTGTCCTCCACTGCTTTATCAGCAGAGCCATTGACGGCCTCCTCCTCCTGTTGAAGCAGCTTCACGTCTTTCTCTGTGTCCTGGACTCTCTGCTGGATTGTTTGTCTCCTCAGCCCGAGCTCTCTCTGCCTCTCAGTCCTTTCTGCTGCAGCTGACACTGTGTCGTGGTCTTTATGTTCCTCCACAGAGCAGAGATAACAGATACACTGCTGATCAGTGCGGCAGAACATCTTCATCACCTCATCGTGACGAGAGCAGATGTTCTCCTGGAGCTTCTCCGAGGGCTCCACCAGCTTGTGCTTCTTAAATGCAGCTGACTGAAGATGAGGCTGAAGGTGTTTTTCACAATAAGAGACCAAACAAACCAAACAGGACTTGAGAGCTTTCAGTTTTCTCCCAGTGCAGAAATCACAGGCCACATCTTCAGGTCCAGCATAGCAGTGATCAGCAGGAGCAGCTTGGAGTCCAGTCTTCTTCAGCTCCTCCACTAAATCAGCTAACATGGTATTTTTCACCAGGACAGGCCTCGGTGTGAAGGTCTGTCTACACTGAGGGCAGCTGTAGCTTCCTCTCTCCTCCTCTTTGTCCCAGTGGGTGTTAATACAGCTTAGACAGTAGCTGTGTCCACAGCCAGTAGTCACCGGATCCTTCAGTAGATCCAGACAGATCGAACAGCAGAATCTTTCTCTGTCCACTTGAATTTCTTGCTGCGCCATTTCAGCTGCTGCCAGAGACTGTAGAAGAGTTTAATTTCCTCTGAACAGGAACAGATCTCTGCTCCTCCCTCTCTCGTTCACTCCCTGCAGTGACTCATGTTCCACAGTCCACAGCTTGTTGTTCACTGGTTCTTACACTGACACACCTGTGAAGGGAGGAGATAAAGACGTATTCTGACTTGGAGGAGCTGGTTGTGTTGTTTGTTTTTGAGGATTCACTGCATTTCACAGCGACCTTTCATACCTGGTGTTAAGAGGAGCTTTCAGTGAGAGGCAGAGTGTGTTATCCTACATTCACAAAATACAGTCACAACTAAAGTCAAATCAAATAGATGCATTTAATAATAATAAATCACATTGTTGGGACCTGGTATTTTGGAACCAAAGTTCGACCTACATGTGTAGTCAAAAGCCTAAAGTCGTATGTCTTTTGTTCTGGAGGGGCCTGCCAAAGAACAGCAACTGAGCTGTATGCACAGCAGAACCACAAAGGCAGGAGCCATACAACCAGCCAGACGAACTTCGAACAGCACAGCGACTTCATTTTTCCCTTTCCATGTACGAGTTACACAACTGGGCTTAATAATTATACTAGGCTAAGCAAAGACTGTTTATTTGATTCCTTGTTATGTTTATATGTTTGATTTGTGTTGATGTGATAGTTTGGTTACAAGTTATTTGAAAGTTAATGTTATGCTCTTTTCCTCTTTACCTCTTTTCTCATTTATTTAGTAAAATAAATAAAATCAGCTGATTCTTTGTGTTTCACTTTATTAAGATAAATATCAGTGTATAAGCAGGACGCTAAGACACGTGGAAACAGAAGTTAAAGCAAATATTAATACACATATGTTGATATTTGCAGAAATTTCAATTAAAATTTCACGATAGTTGAAAGAGTTGCTCCATTGTCATGTTTTTAGATTGATGACTTCAATAAGTGAATGAATAATTGATTATTAATTCATTAATTAATGAATTAAAGGTTGAGAGTCAATTCAATTCTGGTACAGAAAACCAAACCTGTCTCACTGAACCTTTGGATTAAAAAAAGAAAAAACGTAAATAGACAGAAAATTGTTTAAATCAGACACTGAACTCAGATTTCCATTAAAAACGGATATTCTAACATGTAGAATTTTAACCTCAGACTCAGTAAAGGATCAAAATTCTGAAATGAAAATCAAACAACTGCTGTAGGAAAGGAGGACAGAAGGACCAGGCAGCTGAAAGTTACAGCCACACCACGTTAACACCACCAGTACCCAGAGAACCAAGATAATCTACATGTGAAGAAATGACTGATGTGGTTTATATCTTGTGTTAAAGTCTAATGTTGCATGTTCAGGTACATTCATGTACATTCTATACCTTTTCCACTAAGTGCTGTATAAGGATTAGCTGACTGGTGTTTTCTTACACTAGTTGTGTTCAGGTTGAGAAAGAAGATCTGGGCAGCCTTTAGTGTTTTTTTTATTGAAACAGATTAAATGGTTTTTGAGTTAGAATTTAAAATCGACAAGAAAAGTGAAACATAACTTTTACCTTTCTGCAGAAGAGAAAAGATAGAGAACACTTTCAAACCTTAAACTTCAGAAACAACGACCTCTAGTGGCAGCTCAGTGTTGGGTTGGCAGTTGTGAGAACTTTAATGTGTTTATGAGATGTGATTCGTTCTGAATGTGAATGGATCACACACACACATCCTAGATGTAAAACTATGTATTCTTGCCATGTGATTAAAATCACAGCAGCATCATAAAGTACCTTGGTTACCAGCTCCACATGAACATGAAGACCAGAATGCATCACACAAACTTGTTTAAATCCAAAATTAAAAAATCTTAAGCCCCTTAACAAACCTAGATTTATTTCCAATTTAAAATCTTTACATACATTTCCATCAGCAACGGGTGAAATATTTGTTCTTCCCGTTAAAAACGCAAATTTGCTTTCACTGATGCTAATGACTGAACCGTTGATAGAAAACTGTCTTAATTCCATATTAATAAACCATTCATTCTGATCATTAAGCTGCATAATTACATTATTATCCATTTGCTAACATGAAAAAACGTTCATTCTTTAGTTAGTCCAAACCTCCAACCATGTTAAAGAAGAGGAAATTAAATTCCCGGACCTGCTACACATCTATGGGTTCTTCACTTCACAAACATTTCATTGAAATGGGTGGAGCAGTTTAATATTAATCCTGTAATGTAATAAAGAATCAAACAATCAGACAGGAGCAGGTAGTAATGACTTTGAATGTTTATTTAAAGTTATTCCCACTGCACAACCTCTCCCTGTGTGAAAGCCCAGTCTGAAAGGAGGAGGATACAGGCCACTATAGCGCCACATCAACACTTTTATTAACAAGGCTTCTTGTTTAGCCACTACACCTCCGCCCCACACCGGTACGGCCCCCTGTGCTGCCCTGTGCTGACACACTAGCATGGTGAGGCTAGCTCAGAAAACAACCCAGAGGATGAAGAAGGTCCAATGAGAGACGCGGCCGAGATTCGGGTGGGTGACTCCAATTAATGAATAGAAAAAAAGGACGCTGTCTTACTAAATATCAAGTTCCACGGGGGGAAAAAAGGGGGCGGATGATGTTGAGAGACAAAGAGAAAGTATTCAGTAGAAAGAATCCTCTCCTGTCCCTCGGCGTGGCTGCCGATCTGCGAGGCGGGCTTTGATGATGACGCTAAGTTGAAGGTTGAGGCTTGTGAAGAAACCTCAAGATTCACAGCGTGGTCGTCCTTCTCCAATCAATGACGCAGTTCCTCTCTCCTCCTTCCACACAAAAACAGAACGACTGGGACGGGGAGAGAACTTAAATCAATTCACTGAGCTGAATTGTGTTTCAATTAGTCATGAAATGCAGCACAATGAATGACAGTGTGTTGGAGTGTTACCTGCGGAGGGGACTACAGATCTCCGAGAGGAATGATTTCTTCGTTGATAAAAAACTCGATAGTCTCCTCTTCCCAGTCGTCCACGTTGCTGTCCAGCTCATCGGTGTCCACGCCTTGTTAAGACAAAAAATACAAACAGTCAGAGATTTTTCCTGATTTAAAGTAAGGACTGCAGAGGGAAGTGAACAGTGAGGAGTGTTAAAGCGAGAGGTCTCACCTCCTCGGAGCTCGAGGCGCTGGCTCTTCTGTTCCAGGTAGGTCTGTACCGCCTTCTCCCTGTATTGATGATAATCCTCCATCATGGTCTTGCGCTTGTCCACCAGCTCCTACTCACACAGAACGACATATTCTGTTAGAGCACTTTGTGTCTATAACTATAGATTATACTTGTGAGAGATTCATATAAACTCGTATTAGAAGCTTTTCTAATTTAAAGCACTGGAATTACTGCAGTTGTGCTTCAAAGCTGATTTTTAATCCTCTTCCTGAAAGAAAGAAATCTGCCTGTGATATTTAAAAAAAAAAAAATCACATTATCTGTAAACCGCTTTTTACTTTATAACTGACTTAACAAGTACAGAAACATGAAAAAAATTGAAAGATATAGTTTGAGAAATGGAGTAAGTCAAACCTTGGAAGCCTTGGACTGGCTCAGACGATCCTTCTGCTCAAAGATCTTTGAGTATTTCTTAAGATCCTTCTTGATCGTCTGCAAGAGAAAGAGAGAGTTGACTGTGTGAAGAGCAACCAATCCAGAGCCGTTAAGAAAATACAGAGAACATTGTGGTGGTGAGCCTCAGATCAGCGTTAGAATCAGGAGCTACAGAGCAGCTCTCATACGAGGTGTCAGAAAAGTTAGGTTTGTCATCAGTGGCTCCACACACACACACACACACACACTTGTACATGTACACAGTGTGTATATTCCATCATGCCAAAGTGGTACCTTGATGGAATCTGCACTGAGCAGGGTCGTAGGTCGGGCTCTCCACAGCAGCTGACAGAAGCGATCCTTGTTGTTCTTCTGAAGGAGACGACCCTGGAACGTCCACAGCCAGTACGCATTGTCCACCTAGACACACAAACAGGTCAGTGTGAGGTTTTACTAGTTAGTTTGTATTTCACAGTTTAACCATTCACTTTATTGTAACTCTAAATAAAACAATTATATTGAAATTCTACAAATATATACATAGATACACATACTTTCTGCATGGTTTATTCTGTAGAATATGTTTTCATATCAGCAAACAAAGAGTGATACCGATACGTCTGTGACAAAGCTCATATCGGAGGATTTCTGTACCTTGTGGCTCCACCAGGAGACGGAGGTGACAACGTAGCGACCGGTTGGGTCCCACTCCACGTCCGAGGCCATGTAGTGCTCCGCTATGTTCATCATGGTGCAGTCTGACGTGTCCACAAAGGTAAGAGCTCCGTTCATACTACACACATGAGGAAATAACAAAGGTTACACACAGGCATCTATCAGCACAAACAAACAGGTGCAAATATATGAAATTGAGCCTCAGATAAGAGTTAGAATCAGGAGCTGAGCTCTCATACGAGGTGTCAGAAAAGTTTAGTTTGTCATCAGTGGCTGCTTGTGTCTTTCCCAGACACACACACGTACCTCCGGAGTCCAGCCAGCACCAGGAACTGTCCCTGGGGGCTCCAGAAAATGCTGTTGGCCTGCTGCTTGTCATACATCTCTGTGGAAGCAAACAGCACAGTGGCACATTCAGTGGATGTTTGTACAACGTCTATTACTGTGCCACACAGTGTCAAGAGAACAGTTAATGTGTGCGTTCAATCTACTCACTTATGAGATCGATCTTGCCGTTGTTTTTGACATGATAGAAGGAGACGTTGATTCTAGGAGACTCTCCGTGGAGAACAGCGAACTTGCTGCCGTTGGGCTCCCACGCAAAAGCTATGATGCCCTCTGGAAAGATGAACACAACCGACGATAGATCAGGTTTCTTCTTCCACAAGAATCAAACACAGAGTTACGTTTTCTTTTGTGTGTTGATGTTCTTACCCTTCATCTCCACCACATCAACCGGAACCTGCTTCTCTCTCATGCGGAAGATTTCAAAGTTGGTGACCACACCCTTAAAAAGACAAAAAAATATATTTAGAATAAGTTTTCCGCCAGTCATCTCCCTCCTGTTTCCCTTCTTCCTTGTTCCTGCTGTTTACCGGTGTTCCTTTAGGAGTCCTGTCCACTTTGACACACAGGTAGTCTCCATTTCTCTGCCAGTGCAGTTTGCAGTCGACAACATTGAAAAGGTTGCGGACCCGGATCTCTTGACGGGTGGGCATCTGCATCAGAGTCACTCTGGCTGGGATGTCTTTGTCCTCAGGGACCCAGAATGCTAGGATGTTGTCACCAGGAGACCATGAGAAGTCCCTGTAGACACACACACATACAGTTATTAAAAAATATCCACACTGAATGCTCTCACAACTGAAATCATGCAAATTATTATGTCAGAAAATCATTATCAAGGAGTCTTACTTGATCCCGCTAATCTTGAGACTCTTCTTGTCGAGCAAGCCCATAGACTGGAAGGAGCAGAAACTTGGTGTTAAATGCTACTTGCACATTTAATACACAAATTAATAGAAACACAAACACAACTAGATATTTTGTTGTAAGTTTACTTACAGGAGCTTCGTAGATGCTCAGCGTGTCTGGTGTCATCCTGGCAAAGAACTTCCCATCATGGCTCCATCTGAAAACAGGTAAATAACATTCAAACACCTCGACAGTAACAAGTGCAAAAACAGTGAGGTAAAAGAATTCCATTTTAGAAGAAGAGAAGTATAAAATGAACTCACTTGAAAATGGGCCAGTGTGCGGAGCTCTCACAGTGGAAGCCTCTCTTCTTCTGTCCGGTCAGGATGTCCCAGATGATGATCGCCTGTGGGTCCTCCTTGGTGTCCATCAGTGGACTGAAGGTCACCACGTACCTGAGGACATCACAACCGCACAGAAAGTGTCAGAAAGCTCAGACTCTGCACAGTTCACCCAACAAAATCCATCATTGTGTACATCTTCGCTGCGATTTTACTACACATTAAGAAGCATCTCATTGTCATAAACCATGGGATGTACAAGACCACATGACGGACAACAGTCAATTCAATCTATTCATCATTATTTAGGAGGACATTCTACTGCTTTTCCTTCTCAATAAACTTAACATGGAAGCTGTGTGCGGCTGAAGACACTAACTCTGTATTTTCTGCATCAACAAGCAAAAACACATTTTACAATATCTACTTCAATCTTTTAGAAATGGTGAAGGGGAGTTTGTCTCTGAATATTTCTTTTTGGATGACAGCAGAATCATAGTGAGCCATACTTCATCACTGTAATTTAAGATTTGATTACAAAACAGCAGCATTAAGATGTCAAGCAGTGAATCGTCTTTATCATTTCCAACAGTTCACATCCCTGTAGAACACTTGATGAGTATATATGTGCACAGTGCAAAGCCTTTTATCAGCTGCCAAACAGAGAGGTTGATTACCTCTCACACGGTGAGAAGTCAATGAGGGACACGCCCTGATGGCTGAACCTCTGAATCTGTTTGAACTTCTCGCCGCCCCACAATGCAATGCCACGCTGGTGGAATGTGGCCAGATAAGTTCCTTTGGGAGACCAGCGCACGTACGTCTCTGTCCAGCGCTGCAATAAGACAGAGAAACATTATTATTCCAGCGCTGTTGAACCAAGTTTCACAGAAATTTACAAGTCGTGCATTTCCAGGTGTGAAGAACTACTTACCGCTCTCTCTTCAGATACGATTGGCTCCTTGGCATCATTTGCATAAATGGCGGTCCTCTCTCCGGCTTCGTAGATGACACTGTACTGGTCACGACAGTCTTGATCCTCGATCCAGTGGCGCATGTTACCCTGAACCGACAGACAAACACAAACAGTTAAAGGAACGTAAAGCATGTTGGTCATTAAATGGTCATTACACTGTGTCCACTTATTTAGTAAAGAGTAGGGTAGCAAAGGGGCGGACAGTTTCCGGTAAATTTCCCATGGGAATTTCAACCCTCCACTGTGCATTCTTCCATCACATGCACAGATAATTCCCAGCCTGCTGTAGTGTGCAGGACTAGTCAGGTAAGTTTTGATATTGAGTTTAGATGATATTACTGGGGGAAATATATTAGCATGCTGATTGAGGATTGTTCATCTGTTCATCTAGTCTATGTCTATTCATTTATCCATCAATTGTAAAATATCTTAACAGACGATTGTTTGGCTAACTATTTATAACTCTGGCATTGCATTAGTGTTTTTTTTTACAAACTTTTTTCTCATCTTATTCTACAGAGCAATACCACGTGCACTATCTCATGTGTGGAGACATTTCACCCCATCCAATGTAGAAGGAAAGGCTGTGTACATTTGCAAATACTGTGCAAAGACCTATGTTAAGAATGACACAACGATGCAGAAGCATATAGTCAAGTGCCCAAAGTTTCCTCGGGGCTCAAATCAGCCTATGACAAAACAAAATGTTTATATTTATGTCTGTATATGACAAGGTAAATACAGTTAGTATCAATTACCCACAACATTTCCAGTTAATTCCTGTATATTCCTGTTAATTCCCATGGCAAGTTCCCAACTTTGAGTATTCCTGGAATTTTGCAACCCTAGTAAAGAGTCGTATCTGTTAAAGGAAACACTCACGAAATCTTTGAAGGGCTGCTTTTCTGGAGTTTCCCACTCATCGCTGATGTTCATGTACCTGGGGAGATTAAATGGGAAACGTCATCTTATTGTGCCCTACACGCTTGTTTGCATGTTACTGGCATGTTTTGTCCGACAGTGCACACTCACTTGTCAAAGTCGGTGAAGAGGTTGACCCTGAACGTGTGCTGTTTGTCCAGTTTGTAGCCATCTGCATTCTTCACTGCCTCCAGGGCCTGAGTGGGCGCAGCATACTCCAGGAAGATGTAACTGTGTGTACAAAAGAAGCCATGAGAATCAAATGAATCTTAAAAATTCAACATTAAGGCAGAACAAAGGACATGAAGAGTTCACATCAAACGTGTGGGACGACAGGATCGTACCCTTTGGTCGTGCCCTCGACCACTGGGTAGAACTCATTGGTGATCTTGCCAAACTTGGAGAAGATCTTGTGTATGACGTTCTTGAGCTTCTCCAGACGTTCTGGGCCCACCTCGGGAACGTTGTCCACCACCACCACGGAGTCTATGCCGTCAGCCTCCAGGGGCTTGTCCTTCAGGATGTCATCGAGGAGCTCTATGGAGGGGAAGGAGAGAGGGATCAGGGCGGGCAGCAGCAATAATAGCTCTTTTATCTGATGTGTCCTGGTGCTTCTTAAAACACTCAGATGGTCCAAGAACTCTAAAATTCGAAAACTACATGAGACCACTGACATCCCTTTTAAATACCAATGGAAGGTATCAAGGGGTTAATGGTTTCTGTCAAGATTTCACAGTTGTTCTTTGTCCCAGTGATGATACACAGGTGGAAAGTCCCATGATCTGAATCAGCCAACTTTTAAAAAACATGAATTAAAACCTGCATAGTTTGCTTGTAACAGCAAAATACAATTTAATACAAAAATGCTCCAATGAATCCTGCTGTCCTGAAGATTATAACACTAGTTTTAAGAAAGAATTACACAATTAAGACATGTTACTTCAAATTCTATACATTTGGTTGTACGGTGTTTTCTTGAAACTAATTATTCTCTGTGATAAAGATTATGGTGAATCTGTGGGTTGTATTGTGTATCAAAACCTCCATTACATGTCAGTGTCATATGGGTTTTAATGGCGACATCATTGCCCAATATCTGATTTCCTTATTACCTGGGACCGGTATCACCACTGACAGATGCTTCACATATCTGTCAGGCTCAAATTGTAATATACTGAGAGGTGCCACCGCTAAATGATACAAAAAACAACTCTACAGAGCGCTTTAGCACAAATAGCCAAGATACAATTAGTGCTGCAATAATTAATTAATTGATTTCTGGAATTCTACAAGAATTTTCTGAATCCAGTGAGTATTTGCTGCTTCTCTCTGGCTTGTGATTATGAATGAGATATTTTCCTGCTTCGTACAAAACCCAGGAATGTGAAGAAGTCATTATGGTCTTTGTTAATGAATCCACCATAGACTCAACCAAAACCCCTGCACCCCCCCACAGACCTTCTCTGTCTACAGGGGCTGGATCTGCATCATTGGGTTTTATCACTAATTGAGCTGATGGATTCACAGACATCTCCGGAGTCAGGGTTATTCTCAAAAAGGCACCGAGGGAAGCTTCTCGGACGTGCGGGGAACCGGAGCCCAGCTGGTGGACGGTTAGATCGCGTCTCATCTGCCGGGGACCAGGCTCATCGAGCAGCCCCTTTATCTCCCGTCGGTACCGGGGGCGACAGCTACAAGCAGCCGGATTAGAAGAGTCACCATATGGATGCTCTTCCCGGTAGCTGCCACCTCCCCGCGGGGCTGGCTAAGTGACCCAGTGACAGCGACTGGGCCACGGCCTGCAGGAGGCTTCCCTGGGCGGCTAATCGTCGGCTAACGCTAGCCGGAGGAAACCCCTTAAAATGAAATATATGTACTATGCTAACTTCTCTAACCGAATCCGTGAAGTTAAATCGGACAAGCTAACGCGGTAGCATCCGTAGCACCGCTGCGTGCTAGGTGCTAACTGCTAGCACCATTATGCTAGCTAGGTGCTAACTGCTAGCACAAGGCCGCGAAGCCGGGGTGTTTCCTGCCGCCGCTCACCCTCATCCTCGACGTCGTCCACGAAGTCCTCCGGGTCGCTGAAGGAGGGCTCCTCCTCGTCGTACTCGGGGTCGTCCACCATGTCCACCGTGTCTTGCATCTAACAGGCCTGGGAGACGGAAGCGTGAGCTTTAAAAACAGAGCTGAGGCGACGGGAGGCTGGCGGTGTCGGGCCGGTGTGGCACCATGTGCGGCTACGGGGAAAATGGACGATGCGGCGGAAACGTCACGCCGGAACCGGATCATAGTGCAGGAAAAAGCCGAGCTATAGAACACATGGAACCAACAAAGATGGCGCCGCTTGTGGATCCTAGCCTTCTCGGTTTGTTTACACTAAATAAACCTGTCTCCTTGCTCTGTGTACCCTGTACAACACTCCGCTCCATATACACTTACTTCACATCATATGTGATATGTGTTCATATAAACCATATTGATATTATATATCATTTTATACAATAATATTGTCTTTTGTACACTCTGTCTACTTATTCTTACACTCATAGTATATTATATTATATTATCTATTGTATAGTCAAATACTTATATTTATACCTCTACTATATATCAAATATTATATCATACTCTCTGTATATTCTTTGTATATGTAAGTCTATATACACATATTTATACATGTGTACATGTTATTATTATTATATTTACTATTATTATTATATATACTGTTGCTGCCATTATTACTATATACTGCTATTATATTGGTATAATTACTATCATACATAAATATATATTATGTTATATTATATACTATATATACTGTACTATTTTTATATACTGTCTAGCAATAACACTACCATCATATCATCAGTACTATTACCATCATCTTGCCACTGCACCTTATCTACCTATTTATCTTGTGTTTCTGTTTTTATTCTTTCTACCTCAATATTTTTTATTTTATTTTATTCTATTGTGTTGTATTTTATTGTATTCAAATATACCGGCTGCTATGACGACTTAATTTCCGTTCGGGGATGAATCTATCCATCTATCTATCTATCTACAGATCTGTGAACAGGGCTAGTGGGGTTCATTTTACGGTGACGCTCCTGTTTCACCCGGAAGAAAGAAGGGAGACACCCGGGAAACTTCACACTGTTTCCCGCGAGATGCTCGATTAGAGAAACTACAAGGAAACGAAAAACTACAGCGTGTGTGTTTTTTTATTTGTTAAGCTAGTACGTGCTAACAACATAGCCTCTTCCTTGTGTGTTGGATCCGGAGCCATGGACCGGGAGTGTGTGTCGCTGCTGCCCCGGGTGTGTGAGGTGCTGCGGGGCTCAAGCTCCTCTCTGCCCGATGACACCAGCCTGGAGAAGCTGCTGGACTGGTTCACAGCACTGACCGAGGCTGGTGGGTGCCATTCATTCATCCCTACACACAGACACAGACACACACACACACACACACAAGTTTTTAGTTGTTACATTCAGGCATCAGTTGTTGGACATTTTCCACTGAAATATTGAATAAACAGCCTTAAAACAGTTGCAGTTTAAGTGTATCTTCTTAATTGATTAATCAGTTAATTGCTTTGATTGTGATCTTTATTTAAATTTAAATGTTCCTGAGACGGCTCCTGTTCAAGAGTTTATTTTCACATACACAACGATTACATTTAGCAGTCGCTTGCAATGAAGATAGATAGATAGATAGATAGATAGATAGATAGATAGATAGATAGATAGATAGATAGATAGATAGGTAGATAGATAGAAAGATAGATAGATAGATAGATAGATAGATAGATAGATAGATAGATAGATAGATAGATAGATAGATAGATAGATAGAATACTTTATCCATCCCCGAAGGGAAATTAAGTCGTCATAGCAGCCGGTAAAAAAAAAATATTGAGGTAGAAAGAATAAAAACAGAAACACAAGATAAATAGGTAGAAAAGGTGCAGTGGCAAGATGATGGTAATAGTACTGATGATATGATGGTAATGTTGTTGTTATACAGTCTATAAAAATAGTACAGTATATATACATTATATATATTTATATATGATAGTAATTATACCAATATAATAGCAGTAATAATGGCAGCAACAGTATATATAATAATAATAGTAAATATAATAATAATAATAACATGTACACATGTATAAATATGTGTATTAAAAGAATATACAAAGAGTATGATATAATATGATATGATATATAGTAGAGGTATAAATATAAGTATTTGACTATACAATAGATAATATAATATACTTTGAGTGTAAGAATATGTAGACAGAGCGTGCAAAAGACAATATTATTGTATAAAATGATATAGGGTGATATATGAAATGCTTGGGTCAAAGGCTCTGATCAGAATATTACAAGCAGACAAAAAAGTAAAATAAGATAAAATAGAATATAAAAATGTTAATAGAAATAAAATATACATATATGTATATACACCTGAAGAATAAATAAATAAAAACAATAGAATAGAGTCAGTGGAATTATGACGGATTGGAGGAGTTTGAAAGTCTTATGGCCTGGTGAGCCTGGTGGTGCGGGTCCGGATGCAAACATGTTTATGGGTGAAAGGGGTCTTTGATGATCTGGGTGGTCTTCTTCCGACACCGCTGGCTGTAGAGCTCCTCCATGGATAGTAGCGCCGTCCTGGTGATGTGTTGAGCAGACCTCACCACCCTCTGTAAAGCCTTACGTTAACACATGATGAATGGAGCACATTTCCCCCAATAACTGTGTGTTTAAACCTCTCATTTGACGTTAACAGGTGGATCTGTGCAGGAGACGTGTCCGTGTCTGCTCGAGTTCATCTCCGCTGTGGTTCTCAAAACCTCATCGGACCCTGGTGTCATCTGCTTCACCCTCAAACTCTCTGGTTTAATAGCTGCCACGGAGCACGGCTTCAAAGCGCTTCAGGTAGAACTCGTGTACTCTCACTAGGGTTGCAAAGGGGCAGAAAGTTTCCGGTAAATTTCCGGAAACTTTCCGGAAACTTTCCACGGGAAGTTAAGCTCGGGAATTTTGGGAATTTAAAAAAAAAAAAAAAAATACGCAAATTAAACACTGAGCAATAAAAACATCATTCAAGACTGTAGTCCTTCACTCTACAGCAGGGCTATTGAGGCCTGCTGTAGTGTGCAGGACTAGTCAGGTAAGTTTCCATGATATCACTGGGGAAAATATATTAGCATGCTGATTGAGGATTGTTCATCTGTTCATCCAGCCTAATTCCATTCATTTATCCATCAATTATAAATTATTTTTACGGACAATTAGCCAATTGTTTGGCTAACTATTTATATCTCTGGCATTGCATTAGTGTTTTTTTACAAACTTTTTTCTCATCTTATTCTACAGAACAATGCCACGTGCACTCTCTCATGTGTGGAGACATTTCACCCCATCCAATGTAGAAGGAAAGGCTCTGTACATTTGCAAATACTGTGCAAAGACCTATGTTAAGAATGACACAACGATGCAGAAGCATATAGTCAAGTGCCCAAAGTTTCCTCAAGGCTCAAATCAGCCTATGACAAAACAAAATGTTTATATTTATGTCTGTATGTGACAAGGTAAATACAGTTAGTATAAATTACCCACAACATTTCCAGTTTATTCCCGTTAATTCCCGTATATTCCCGTTAATTCCCATGGAAAGTTTCCAAATTTTGCAACCCTAACTCTCACTAAACTACCATCACTTACTGATGTAAATCCAGCTGATTGTAACCCCCCCCCCCCCCTCTGTCCCAGGGCTCCGTTCTGGACCTGGCGTTCAACCCTCAGCACTGGCGTGACGCCGGGCTCTGGGAGGATCCCTGCATACGGATTGGCTGGATCCAGGGCTTGAGGAACATGCTGCAGCATTCGAAGGCTTTTACTTTCTTTGTAAAAGCAGGTGAGTCTTCATGCTGGAAGCCTTCTCCTCACAACCTGTTAGTTCTGATCGAACGTTTTACCATTTTAATCGTTTATTTTTTAATTCTCCAGATTTCATTGTGCCGCTCCTGCAACTTCAGACCGACTCGAGTCTGTTTGTGGCCTCAGCTGCAAATCAAGCGCTCGCCCACACCCTGATCTTCTTTCAGCCGGGATGTAACGGGAAAGTCAAGAGGACACAAACCTCCATCGCTGACGAGGAGCCCCTCAGCCAAGATTACTCCGCTGTGCTCGGGACAATCTCACAGTTCCTCAAGGAGTCGCTGCTTCCCAAAGAAAACACCCGGCTCCATCAGAGTCAGCAGGTTCTCAAGCTGCTGGCTCTGCTCCTGGCTCGGGCCCGGCAGCCGCTCCGGGACAAGCTGCTCGGGACAGTCGCAGACTCTCTGCAGGAGCTGGTGGCGGCAGGACACAGTCAACTCACCCTCCCTCTGATGGACATCATTCTGGCTGCATACAGGTAGAACCATAGATATATATATATAAAGACTAGATGTCTCGTCTGCGTTGCTGGCCAACGGAGACGAACGTCTGCACATGGCGGCCATCTTGCGGCCACATTGTGTTGATTAAGATTAAGATACATTTTATTGTCCCACACACATGCACAGACATGCACAGGCACACTCATGCAAGGGGAAATTTAACCTCTGCTTTTAACCCATCTGGTGCAGGACACACAGAGCAGTGGGCAGCTGTGTACAGAACCCGGGGAGCAGATGTTAGGGGAGTAAGGTGCCTTGCTCAGGGGCACTAGACAGGGTAGGGAGAATCCTCTTGGATTTTTGGACAGAACAATCCAGGTTCGTCTTTTTGTTGTATCTCCGTGGAGCCGAACCATAACTTGCTAAATTTTGAACCGATTTTTAAACTATCTGGTTTGTTATAAACGTCAGAGATGTAGATATGACACTGCGTACTTATGAATAATTATGTTATTTTCTAAAAAAAAAAGAATAATTTATGCAGTGTCATAACTACATCTCTGACGTTTATAACAAACCAGATCGTTTAAAAATTGGTTGAAAATGGAGCAAGTTATGGTTATTTACCACTACCAACACAATGTTATGGGTGAGCGAGATGCCCCCTAGCAAGATGGCCGCCATGTGCGGACGTCCGGCTACGTCGAACGAGTCATCTCGTCTTTATATATAAATCTATGGGTAGAACATCTCGCCCATATGGTTTGAAGATATTAGTCATGGGAACAAGGCAGCAAAGCATCATATGTAAAGATGGACGACATGACAGCTCCACTTAAAGTGAAGCCACAATTTGTTCATTGCCCCCTGGTGGCTGGCTTAAAGCACAGTTGGTACCTAAACACAATGTGAAAATAAATACTTTTTCATAACAAGGTTCAGATTTAGGTTTAAGTTGCTCCCTGTTTGTTTCCAGCAGCTCCAGCACTGATGACTGTGTCCCGGACCAGCGTGTCACTCGTCTTCTATCGTCCATGCTGAACATCACCAAACCCTCGGACCTCATCGGTGCAGCGGCTGCTTTTCTGCGCGGAGGTCGTCATCACCAGTGAGCATCAGTTCACACTCCCACACGTTCACCAGTACAAAGTACCGCAATAAGACTGTACAACTCATCTCCCTCTGTCAGAGCCACCATCACAGAACTGCACTAAATAAACCTGTCTCCTGCTCTGTGTACCTGTACAACACTCCGCTCCATATACACTTACTTCACATCACATGTGATATGTGTTAATATAAACCATATTGATATTATATATCATTTTATACAATAATATTGTCTTTTGCACACTCTGTCTACATATTCTTACACTCATAGTATATTATATTATCTATTGTATAGTCAAATACTTATATTTATACCTCTACTATATATCATATATTATATCATACTCTCTGTATATTCTTTGTATATATAAGTCTATATACACATTTTTATACATGTGTTATAGTTATAATTATTATTATTATATTACTATTATTATTATTATTATTATATATACTGTTGTTGCCATTACTACTATGTACTGCTATTATATTGGTATAATTACTATCATATATAAATATATATTATGTTGTATTATATACTATATCTACTGTACTATTTTTATATACTGTCTAACAATAACATCACCATCATATCATCAGTACTATTACCATCATCTTGCCACTGCACCTTATCTACCTATTTATTTTGTGTTTCTGTTTTTATTCTTTCTACCTCAATATTTTTTATTGTATTTTATTGTATTCAAATGTACCGGCTGCTATGACAACTTAATTTCCCTTCGGGGATGAATAAAGTAATCTATCTATCTATCTATCTACAACCTCCGTTTGAACTGGTTGTAGTTTCATTCTCTGTGTTTCTCTTCCTCAGAGACTCCGTCCACACAGCTCGGGCGGTGAGAATACTCCTGCTGCCCCTCCACATTGTCACTGGTCAGACTCTCCTGGGCACAGACACCCCAGGTAACACACTGGGACGAGCAAATTCGAGAAGGGAACAGGTTAAAAGTCTTATGTGACTGATTTATTTTTATGTTCTCGTAGGAGAAGAGCATCACTTTTCAATTGCAGAGCAGCTGAAGATTAAGACCTCCTGCATCTCGATGATCTGTGTGTGTCTGACCCACACGCCACCGATCACACTCATGGTGAGAGTACAAAGACGTCTGATTCCACAGGAGGAGGAAACACAGTATTTATAACGTGTAGCAGCCTAACTGTTCTATTCCCCCTCAGCCTCGCGACTCACTCCCCTGTCCTCCGGTTTCAATCCTCACGGCGGTTCTGTCCTTGTTGAGGATCGTCAGTGGAGACTCCTCCTCCTTGTCCTCGGGCTGTTCTGAGGTTTTCAGGAACCTTGTTGGATCTGGAAAAGTTCAGAAATGTGCTCTAGAGGTTCTGACGGGTCTCAGCAGCAGCCCAGGTGAAACCCCCTGTTGTTTCACTCACCTCCATAGATACTGTAATGGACTGACAGATTTCTCAGTACAGCGTCTGTATCTAGACATTAAAGTCAATAAAATAAAAATCTATTTAACTTATTTATAATCTTAATAATATATTTAATAAGGAATAATTAGTCTGAATAAACATTAGATTATAAATTATATTTTCCATGTGTGTGTTCCAGGAATGAAAGACAAACTGACTGAGGTCGTCACAGTTCTGATCCAATATCTGAACAATCCTGACTCTGACCCCACTGTAAGTGTGTGTGTCTGTTTGTGTGTTTGTGTGTTTGATATGGGTTTTTTTCAAACTTTATTGTGTCATTGATATTCTGCGTTAATAAGAAGTATGGAGTCTCGTCTAAAACCAAGAAAAGCTGTTCTAGAGCAGAAGTTCACAACAGGGTGGAGAACTTTCTGTACCTTTGCTTATTCAGACCCACAGGTGACACCATGACCCACTGATTGTATTATACTTCCTGTATTTACCTCCGTTTTAGGGCCTCTGGGATTATAGTTCTGTCCGTTAACCAGCCTAGAAAATTAAAAAATCTATTATTAAGTTATTCCACATTGCTGTGTCTGTGTGTCTCAGGTAATACACAAGTCGTACCAGGCCGTGTTGAAGTGGCTGAGTGTGTGTGAAGACGTCTCCTCGTTAACAGAGAAGCTCAAACAAGGTAGAGTTCGCCTGCAGCCTTCTCTCATGTTCTCTTCAAACTGCTCTTTTGGTGGCTGTGTGTTGTGTTAGTTACATTCTACTGTGTGTATCCGTGTTAGATCTCATCGACGTGGTGAGGAAACGTGCGTGCGACATGCGCTGGGAGGTGAGAGACTCCACGGTGGAGTTTCTGGGGAAACTGACAGGTGTCCTGAAACGAGGCGAGGAGCCGTGTGACGCTCTGCTGGGCGGCTGCTGGAGCACTCCTCTCCTCAAGGAGGCGCTGCAGGATCCAGAGAGCTACGTGCGGGCCAGTGCCATCGCCGCACTGGCCCAGACACTGGCGTCCAGCTGGCACCAGGAGACAGCGGTCACACAGGGGCAGGTAGGCTGAAGGGATTTCTCTGAAAAACACAAACAGGAAACAGCTTGCTTTAGTTTCAGATGCAGAGGTGTCAAAAGTATTCACATTCATTACTCAAGTAGAAGTATAGATACTAGGGTTTAAAAATACTTTTGTAGAAGTTGAAGTATCAACTCAAGCTTCTTACTTAAGTAAAAGTGTAAAAGTACTGGTTTCAACTACTACTTCAAGTATAAAAGTAAAAGTAATGTAAGGGAAACAAATTTTCCATTAAGGACAACTCTTAAGCCGCGTCTCAAGGGCCTATAGTGCACTACCCCCCCTCCACCAAAAAACACATTTTTCTAAAGGCCATTACGACTATAATGTTATATTAAAATGTTATGTTGAAAAATGTGGGATGCACTAGGCTACTCGTTTGAACTGCAAATATGCCCATTGAAAATTATAACATTTTATTACAAAGCAAATACATATATTGTTTTGAAGAGACCTTTGGACTCAACACTACCAATAATCAAACTTGACTATCTAGAGGAAGTAAAAGTCGTAACAAGGTTGTGTTGCCTTTTTTTTGTGTGTGTTTTTGAACGATGACAAAACGGGAATGAAAACAAGCCAAAATTAAATAGGAGTAACGAGGCTATTTTTTAAATGTAAGGAGTAGAAAGTACAGATATTTGCGTGAAAATGTAAGAAGTAGAAGTAAAAAGTCGTCTGAAAAAAAAAATACTCCAGTAAAGTATAGATACCGAACATTTCTACTTAAGTAAGGTAACGAAGGATTTGTACTTCGTCACTTGACACCTCTGTTCAGATGATGAGCAGGTGTGTTACGCTGAATGCGGCTAATTGTGTCTTTAATCAGTTTTTAAATTCTAAAGTTTTACATCATGAGCTCCTGCAACGACTGGGATGCGTCTCAGGCCTGGAGCGGGCCGTCCACTCTTCAGCAGGCTCGGTGGTTTGATTCCCAGCCATCGTTTAAATTCTTGGTTCCCCTCTTACTTGAGGGAAACGCATCAATGCCATCACTCGTTCATGAACTCGTAGAATCTCAAATAGCCAACTGTAACACGCCCGTCTCCTCCAGTTCATTTAAGATGTACCTCGACTCTAGGGATGGGGGGAAAAATCGATTCAATTAATAATATTAATATTTAGGAATTAAAACTTGTAAAGCTCTAAGTGAATTTGACTGTGTTGTATTTGAAGGTATGATTCAACTGTTTCCCATGGTCCAGTATTTAAAAAAAATAAAATAAAATAACCAAAAGAAATCACAAGAAATCGTAATATCGAATAGCAATACCCACAGAATCGCAATACATATGGTATCACCACCTAAGTATCGTGATCGTATCGTATCGGGGGGGCCTGCTGATAACTCTCTCTGTTTATTTCTCTGCAGACTGACGTCGTGACCCGGCTGCTGGAAATCCTCTCGCAGGACACGGAGGCATTCGCCAGGAGAGCAGTTGTGCAGTATTTCATCGCCTGGTTTTCTTCTCGCTCCTCCCACACCTCTCCCTCCTCCTCCTCCTCCTCCTCCTCCTCTCTGCGGACGGACTCTGTGAGCTCCGTCCTCTCTCTAGGCAGCGCCGATCTGGACTGGGAGGTCAAAGTTCACACTCTGGAGCTGGCCGAGCTGCTGATGGACGAGGCCTGTTCAGGTCACCGTGGTTACAGGAAGGGCTCCGAGACGCCCCCTGCTGTGCGTCACTCATACGCTGTGATTTCTGATGGGACTCTTGGAGAGGGGGCGGAGTCAGATGCGGCCGGCGCGTTGAGTAAACTGGTCGAGCAGGGAGTGGTCTCGGCTCTGCTGAGTGGTCTGGTGGACTGCGATAGGCCCGTGGGTCTGAAGGCCTGTCAGCTCCTGATTACACTCAGGGAAACTGTCTGTCCGCGGCCGCCACTGGGTGCGTCTCCCGCCCCGGCAACAGTCGCCAAGGTGTCCTGTGAACTGCCGGGATGCGGCTGGGGCCGGGAGATCAGAAAGATACCGGGGATGAAGAGGTTTGATCGGATCGAAGAGGCAGACGCGGCTCATCGGACTCGTTCTGGTGAGGTTGGGATGGAAGACAGCGTCAGTGGCAGCGACAGTGTATGTGTCGGCGTGTGTGCCGTGTTGAGGTCTCTGGGTTTGGACGAGAAACTGGACATCCTGAGTCAAAGCAGTGACCACGTCCACAACTCTGCTCTCTCTCTGCTGCAGGACATTCTGACCGCGAGCGCCGCACACACTCAGCAAGACGCCGAACCAGGACAGGAAGTTATAGTGGACTGTTACTGACACACGTACACACACACACACACACACATACACACATACACAGAGTTGGTTTGGTATCAGTGAGGAACAACACACTCTTTACTCTACATGTGCCTTCATGTTGTTGTGATTGGAGCCTGACAGATATGGATTTTTTGGGGGACAGATTCTGATCCAGATGTTTGGGGTGTGAAAGATTTCCACCATCGACATACCGGGAAAAAAATGTAATTGAAGTTTAGTATTTTACAGTTTAACCAGAAACTTTTGTATAAATAATGAAATACACAAAGACGACCAAATGTGTAGACTTCAAATTAAGAAAATAAAGATATTTTTAATGTAAGATGTGTTTTTTTCTCAATTTAACATTAATATAATGCTGTTACATTTGTCTTAGTTCCACCGGCGACACTTTTACTTGACCTGTAGCCGAAAATAGATATTTCTTTTGCTTCGTTTCTTCCATTGCTCGCCGTCGGCTCACCAGGCGGAATCAACTCTTGTCTCGTCCGCTCACTCGCCCTCTGGACATCCACACAGCGATGGGGGGGGCGACAGCTTGGTACAGTCGCACCTTGTCTGTGGTGACCACGCAGCGGAGGCATCACGCGCTGCTGAAGTGGAACAGATGACACGGTTCATTAAGTTGAAACGTGTCCTGTGAACACACGTCCATCAGGGTAAAGAGAGACATATCACATTCATACCTTCAGTTTTAAAAATGTAACAAACACGTACAGATTTTTCCCCCATACTTATTATAATTTCTTTAGAACCAATTATGACTGTTACACATTAATTGACAATCAAATCCAAACATTACTCTGCTCGACTATGATCCGTTCCTCTGTCAACCGAACGTTCTGTGCACAAATAAATCGTCAATATATAGATTAATAAGGTTAATGTTTGTTAGATGTAAATGTATAAATATTTTGAATAACGTCAACTGGAATAGAAGAAAATTAAATCTGAAATTAAATCAAAAGTAGAATCAGTAGAAATGAATGATTATATTTGAATTAGAATGGTACATGAATATTCACATTTATCAATCCCCTTAACCTTCCTGATTTCTTTCCCATTCAAATCCATGTACTATTCTCTGAGAAACCATCACAAATGTTTAAAAACATCTCACAATGTTAAAGAAAGTGAAGAGTTCTCTCTTAACCCACAGCACATCCGTCCACCACGTGTTGTGATAATCCTGTGAATATACGACAGTTGGACAAACGCAGGCAATTAATTGTATTTAAACATTGTGTACAATTACTGTATCCCTCTAGTTTGAATGAGACAATTGTTGGTTAGTGCAAAGACGGGTGGATGATGTGAGGCCAATTAAACACAAAAGTATATTTAATATTCTTCAGTGAATATTTATTTTCCTTTGATTTAACAATCAGCTGTTTGCTCTTTAAATCTCTTCGGATCGGCTGTAAAAAATAATAAGTGAGTGAATCAGCAGCAGCTCAACCTTTGCAGAGACTTGTGATAATAACCTTAATAAGAGGTTTTAAACACCTCAGGTCATCTCACTTTATTCTCAGGTTATTTTCGTCCCTCCCCTCTTCTCTTCTTTCCTCTTTACTTCCGTCCACTGTCACTTATTTCCCCGGAGGAGACGCTTCGTCAGACCCTCCGAGAGGAAAGTGTTGGTGGATGGAGGACAGTCGCCTCCTCCTCGTGTTCACACTCTCATGGCACATGGAAGAACAGAGGGACACACGGGCACTGAAAACTCTCATTAACTAATGAGCCGGACACACACACACACACTGATTATCTCATCCTGGAACGGTGTCATCATTCCACTGAGCTCTCCTCACACAGCTCTCCTCTCTCTCTCCCTCTCCATTCATGAAGTGAAAGTATTCTTGTGGCTGACTCTGGTCGCTCTGTGCATCATGGAGGCGGTGGCTCTTTTCTCTTTCACAGCATCAGCAGCAGACGAGATCGGTTTCCAGAAAGGGGACATCATCAAGGTATGTGTGTGTGTGTGTGTGTCTGTGTGTTGTGTTTGTGGTGAGGTTTTAAAAGGGGAAATTTACCAAAGGCTGCATGAGTAAACATATAAGTGTGTGTTTCTCTAGGTGACAGAAATGGAAGATGATTTGAGTTGGGTCACAGCCGAGATTCAGGGGAAACGTGGATACATCCCTGAAAACTACATTTCCCTCTTTCCTCATCGGTAAAAATGTTTCATCATATGTTCCACTCCTTGTAATTTCTCTGCTCATCCCATCAAAACTTTTGATTGTTGTTCCTTTTAACTACTGGACCAAAACATTATTGGCTGGTGACCCTTCACCAAAGGTTATGTCTCAGTGTTTAACCCCCAGATTTGATATTTTCCCTCAGAGTTTTGAAATAAATTGAACGCCTTAATTTATTAAAATAATTCACAAGAAAAAATGTGAAAAGATAATTGTGGTTGTTCTTTGGTTGGTTGTTGAAAACCTTTTTATTCACAAATGCCTTTAAACCATTTTACAAAATCTCAGGTCGCACATTGTATTTTATTCAGTTTTATTTGTATATTTACTCCTTCAACTCAAAATTGCAAATATTTTATACTTTTTATTTATTTTTACCTCTCTAATCACTTCTCTTTTATTCTACTCTTTATTTTGCGTGAAAATAGTTTTAAACGGTTATTTTTATTTGATTTATTTTAGTTTCTGTCTCTGTGTTGTTTTTAATGTCAGAGCACCTTGAATCTATGTCTGTGAATAAATATGGTTTATAAATAAAACTGCATTTAAACATAATAGTCGTAAAAAAGTAATAATTCTGTGACCCTCTTCTTTTGGGTCCTGATCCTCAGCTTGAGAACCACTCATGCTCCTTTCTGACTTGATTTGTGAATCAGAAGTTACTCACTGCTCTGTCAGATTTAAATAGTAACATGAATGTCACTGCCAATCTCACAATGAGGTCACCAGGAGGCTGCGATTTGAATTCTTGTGTGTGTTCCGATAGGTGGTTCGCAGGACGGGTGTCGAGACTTGAGGCTGAGCAGCGTCTGCGCTGGCAGGAGGCCGGAGTGTTCCTTGTGAGGGAGAGTGAATCCGCTCCGGGGGAGTTTTCTGTCTCTGTCAGGTCAGTGAACGCATCACGAGCATCATCCACATCCAGGATGAGGTGTTGGAGTCTTAAAGGGTCAAAGTCAAATTTCATTCTCCAGCCTGATGCAGAATTAAACCCCCTATCGCCATATTGGGGTTTAATAAGCTCCTCAGCTTCACCCAAGTGTGTCTTTCTCACCCCAGAGGTGAACATCTGCCCCCCCCAGGCTCCCACTTCACAACAAAAACACTGTTTATCACCTCGCTGATGGAATGAAGTGTGGAACCAGGCGTGTTGTAGGACACATGCAGGCAGCAGCTTGTTTTCCATCACACTGAGCACGTTAGCAAGTCACAGCAACCACGTGTCTGTGAATGTGTCAGGGTCAGCGGAGGGGAGCGGCAGACTATTTAAATACGTTCCACAAAAAAACACTAAAAATATCACAGCCGTGCCAACACAGTGTGTGTGTGTGTGTGTGTGAGAGAGAGAGAGGAGGAAGTTTAATTTGGATCATTGAAGTGACATGGGACACATTTAATGATTGAGAGGAGATTAAAATGTGTTCGATAGAAACTGGGGCATTATGTAATACTACAGTCTTTAATTAAACCCAGGTACATTATGCAACACACACATGTCACACACACACACATGCACTTCATGTGCACACATTAACACTAAAACATCTGTCTGCCTGCGAGCGCTGGGACGTAAGAGGTGTACTTTATTTATGTTTACATACACATCAGCAGACATCACACAGTACAGTACCACCACAAGGTGTAGTACCTCAGAGTGATCAATAGGGGGCGACACTGCTCAAGAGCTTTTTTGTTGTTGAAGCAACTTAGATGTTGTTACCCTAGTCATGCAGGTTGCCCACATGCACCTGCAGCATGCGCTCGGTGAGAGTGTAATTTTCCACCACACACAACAGTCATGCTGTTGATTTGTTCTACTGTCCCACAATTGGCCAATTTCTTTTTTTAATGGGAGACATTTTGAACGTGTCACAGCAGGAAAAAACACAGATGTTGGCAAATAGAATTGAAGACGGCTGAATATTAAGCTGCTCTAGTTTCTGGGCCCTGCTATATTCATGATATTTGAATAGAAAAGATCTACTGATTCTGTTAATGATACGATTAGTGCTTTTCTGTGCAACTACTGTTATTTACTTTTATGATTACACAGTAAAGTATATTGATTTCTTGTTTATTCATGACATAAACAGTATATTTAAAAAAGAAAAACATGTGATTACAAACTGCAATTATTATCTTCCCCAGTAAATCTAACCACATGTCTCGGGGCTGTGGGAGGAAACTGGTTTCAACACATGCAGACATGAGGAGAATGTACAGACACAGAAATGTAAAGAGATTCAAACTCAGGACGTTCTTGCTGTGAGGAAACCGCTGTTCCACCCCCAACATATGAACTACACGTGTAATTCACCAAAAACACTTCAGGCTGATTAATTTCTCTCTGTCGGAGCAGCACAGGATGTATGATACTGTTCACCTCCTTTTAGAGTAATTAGGTGATTAATGCGTGAGGGAGGAGACACGATCAATAATCCATTACTCATCACACTGGTCAGTAGACAGATCCTGGTGGACACGCTGTATTGGTAAAGTTGTTTAGTTGAGTTTATCATTAGTCCTCCATCATTTAATGATTTAGCTTTTAATTAATCGGTTAATTATTAAGTCTACAAACGATCAAAGGTTGTTCCGTCAGTTCACCTTGTTCCAAACTGAAATATATCGATAATGTGACGCGGTGGAGAAGGAAACTGCGATTAGTCACCGCCTGGATTGTCAAAAGATTCGTACAGACGATCATGGTCCCCAGAGGATGAATCCTATAAGTGATCTCCTCAAAACCGGAGATAATGGAGGACGAGACAACTATGGAAACTTGGCTCAGTCGTTCATGTTCTCCTCGGCTGGTGCCTTAACTTTACCACACCGCCACCACTGGGTCATAGTTATAATTTATCCAGTCGGTTTTTCCTGGGATAATCTAGGATATTCCCATCGGTTATACCAACGACGATATGGCGATATTAGCATGCTAAGCTAAGATGGTACCACATAGTTTCCTACTAGGTTTCCTTCTCTGCTTATAGAAGGTCGATACATTCACATTCATAGCCCGAGAGAAGTTTGTGGTTTGGTGGCTCACGCTGACGGAGGTATGCACAATACGCCTGGGAGATTTCCTCCAAAAAAGAAACAGGCCGAGGAATGAAGCAGCTCAAAGGAGCACGCACACCCGCCTAACTTCCCTCCCTTCTCTTTGTCCGCCTCAGCTACGGCGACAGGGTGGAACATTTCCGCGTCCTGGAGGGCGGCGGGCAGTACTGCATCTGGGACGAGACGTTCGGCTCCCTCAACCGTTTGGTGGATTTCTACAGAACTCACAGCATCGCCGTGGAGAAACTCATCTGCCTCATAGACCGTCCCCCGTCCCCTCGCCAGGTGTCCAACCCTGGATACAACCCCTACCCAAACCCTTATAAAAGCAGCTCTCAGGAATCCCTCCCATCGGCCCGTCTCTACTCGCAGCCCCAGAGAGAAGCGGCTCCGGTGGTATGACAAATCTTTAAGTTATCCCTGTAAACACTTTCCACTGCTGTCACATAGAAAACCTGTTTGCCTGATGTCATTGCTCTGCTCCGTCTTTGTCTAGAAACCTTGTGTGGCTCACGCCCTCTGTGACTACACCCCCCATCAAGCCGGGCACCTCCACTTCCTGCGTGGCGACGTCATTGACCTGCTGGAGTGCTCCGGCTCGGCGACGTGGAAGGGACGCTGCCGAGGCCGAGTCGGCGTCTTCCCACCGCAATACGTCCAGCTGCTGTACCACTGACCAAGGACCGAACGCCCTCGGCCCAGTGGCGGCCATCGCTGACACATATCTAACTCGTGAGACAATGAATTTGAACTAGAGCTGAAACAATTAGTCAAATAATCAATTGGCTTTTATAAGCAGTATGCAAACATGTGGTAAATGGTTTACCACTCAATATAATGTAGTTGTAATTGTTTATTTGTGTATTTGCCAGCAGCTGTGACTCGTTCCATTGACACCCAGGAGCTACGATTACTGACTGGCTGCATACAACTACATTATAGTGATATAAATCATGTATTAAATGCTTCTTTAGTGCTTATAAATGCTCAATATAGGGATTTAAAGTGTTACCTCCCTGTCACGTCGCAGCTCAGACTGTTTATAAAGATGAACAACACGTCTCCACTTCCTCCCACAATCCAGAACTGAAGATAACCTATCTCAGATTTCAGAAGGCCAGAGTCTGAGCAGCTGCGATTGGTGAATAGAGCCATTGTAGCGCCGTCACTAAACATCATTCACACGCCGTCACTAAACATCATTCACAGGACAATAAATGGCGGCAGCCCTGGTGCACTTTTCTATTTGACTAATACAGGGCTGTTTACTGCCCCTGACAGTTTGCTATCAGGATCAAACACTATTTCATTTATTAAAGAGTCATCTGAAGTTCAACATCAGTTTACAAGGTGGTGCTTGCACAGCAGTTTATCCTCAGACAGAGGAAGTTTAGTGAAAGTCACCGGTGCAACAACAGCTTCCTCAGTTTTGATCGGGCTGCTGCTGGTCTTCACCCTGTTGACCAACAGCAGGTGATCACAGTGAATTCTCCATGTTTCAAACTCTGTTATGTTTTTTTTTTTGACGTATTATCATTTTAGTCCTAAATATGTCACTTTAAGGATCAATGCTTTAGATCTAAAGCCAGGTATTTAGAGTTTATTCATAGTTTTAATCACTAAAGTCAATTATCTTTAAAATGACTGTTGCAGTGAATCTTGTGTCCTTGGACCTGATTTCCTCCTTTCACACACAGTCTGTCCTGGAAATTGACTTTAAAGTGGTGTTTGTTTTACCTTATTGCTCAAACCGCTAACCTCCTCTTCAGTAAATGTTAGTAAACTGTACAGAATTCAAATAAAAAGTGATATCATCCGATACTGTCATTTGCATTTGTGGAAAAACACGTTCAGCTCTGATGCTTCTTCAGACTTAATAGAGATATAAAACAAGAAAGAAACATTTGATGAACAGGTTCTTGTCTTTTTAATTGACACGAGTTTTTCACAATACAGCAGTTTGTACTTAATAACACTTCGTCAAGGATTTAACCAATAAACATTAACACTATATTAGAGTTTCTCAGCCGTGAGCTTAGTAGGACACAAGGCACTTTTCAGGATCGATAAACTTATTTGTAATACCAAAAATAAATGTAAAATATTACTTAATATAATTTGGATGCATCTGGAGTTCAAGCTTCACTTTTGAAAACAGACATTTAAATGATTGACAATTTGGGGACAGGGTAAAGAAAAGGGAGACACATTCAGATTTATATTAATATAAAAGTTAAATATTGTGATAGAGGACACTAGTGCGATAGCTAAACGTTCACAAAACATTACACAAAAGACATAAGGCCATCAACATAACTGTATAATTACCAATATTCATATAAATATAAGGAAATTGAAATATGAGTCACATTAAACCTAAAACACATAAATGTATTATTCTTATATTTTCTAGTAAGAGAAGTGTATTGATGTTAGTTTGGCACGAGATTCACAGTAATTTATAGTTCACAACATGAGTGAAGTTTTATGAACAAATAACTAATAGTGGGACAGAAGTTGAATATTAAACATTACATGTAAAAGTAAATATATATAATAAGGGGTTTTATGAGCTGCTCACGATTTAAAAACATTGTGATACGGTGAATTTTCGACCTTTTTCTCATGACTTGTTCCACTAACTTAAAAGAACACGTGTCTTCCATTATTCCCAATCCCTATGTGTAATGTGACACAGATGTGGATCCACATGCAGATGAAAGAGTGTCTCAACATACATCAGCAAACTAATACGTGAAGAGGTTTGTGAGGATTTATCTCTCTGGGTATTTACTATTTTAAAATATGGAAGTTTTACAGCACCTGAAACTACAACTTCTTCAATAAAATCGGTTTGTTTCTCCACCTTCTCGGACCTGGAGATGTCATGTTGCTGTTTGGCAGACAAGCAGGATGTCGGATGCTCAACTCTCCGCTCAGGCAAAGTAAGCATAGAGAAAGATGTTAATGCAGATCAGCAGCAGCGCGTTGGCACAGCAGAACCTCGACCAGAACACACTCTCTCTCAGAGTGGGAACTCTGGGAGCTGGAGCCGGCTCCGGCCGCCGCACTGCTGAGATACACAATCCCTGCACCCGCTGACCACACGTCACCCGCAGAGCTGGATCGGAGCCTGCAGCAGCAACACACACACACACATAGAGCAGATACACACACACACACACACGTACACAGAGCAGATACAGGAAGTTACTCAGAGCTGACTCTTCATCACATGATGTCTGGTTTTATCCTGAGTGGTGGTCATAGCCAGACTCTTACCCTGGGATCTACGGTGGCTGACAGAGGACACTTTCTGAAGAGGAATTTCTCTCTGTGGCGGCTCGGTTATTGTCCACCAGGTCAGGTTACACAACTGAGACAGAAGTGGGAGCAAATGCAACACAATTTAATTTGAAAGTAATTATATTTTTGCCATAAATAGAACCTGTGTCCAAATATAGAGAGGCTGAACATGTGTCCTGTTGTGTTTCAAGATGGATGACATGACGACTACCGAAAGTGAAGCCAAAACCCCTCTATCGCCCCCTGGTGGCTGGCTGCAGGGCAGGCCATAACCCCTACCTCTCCACGAATAAAGCTAAATAACATGTTTCCCAAAATCCTGAACTGCTCCATTAATGCTATACTGGTCTTACAAGTAAGATCATATCATTAATCATGTACAGTATGTATATTGCATTTTAATGTTGAGTTCATGGGATTCCATTTTACATTTCATGTTTTGTGCATATTTCATAATAAATACCCCCAGATACAAAAGTGTGGATTTCCTGCCTTCAGGTGGACATTGTTGTTTGTTTTCTCAGGATGAGTTTGATGAAAACTGAGTCGTATGTGTTTTTTAGATTTGGTTAAATCTCCTATAACATGGTTTTCTATCAGAGACGCTGATGTTGGCGTTCAGAGTTCAAACGCAGGCCAGAGTCATGTCAGATGTGACGGATATGTCACCTGTAATGAGTAATATGTCAAGTAATGAGCCGGGAACATTTCACGTGTGATTCGATCGTGCGCAACAATACATCCACTATCCCCTGAGCCTGGTTTGTGTGGTTCACTGTTGATCTTTTGGATTTACATGGGTTCGGCCTGTGACTCTGAGACGTTCAGCTGCCTGTTTCTTTACCTCATGTTCTTCTCCTGGTTTATTTTTTAGTAGATAACATCGCAGGTGTCTCAACAGAAAAACCTGCTGAGCTCACCTGCGTCACAGTTCTCGCTATTTACCGTCTCCATGTGTACACACCTGTTCCGGGGTTGGCGGCGGCGTGAGCAGCGACACGATGGTAACCACGACAGCGGTGAGGCCACAGAGCAGGATGGCGAAGTGGAGGTAGTGGACGCTACGCAGCACGTTAGGGGCTGAATCCACCACGCCACATCTGGGAGGAGGGAACCCAAACTCCAGCACCATCCTGCACACACCCACCACCAGGCCCACCATCAGGCCCCAGAATGCACCCTGGCAACACACAGACACACACACACACATTAACATTAACGCACACAGACAACATTACATGTCCTGTTTAGTCATACTGATATATTTGGCTTCAGTCTGAGCCGCGTTGGGCGTGTTCAACTCGTAAAACTCTCACTTTCCCACCGTGATAACCTGTCGTCTTTGTCACGTCGCATATTTGCGCACACGTGTAGTGTCACAATTAACTCTCTGTCTCGTTCTGTTTCCAGCTTTCATCAGAGAATGTGATCTGTGCGGTTTGACGCAAGAAAACAATCAGCCTGTCGCACACTCAAAGCAAACAGCCACTTTCCCTCCTCGGTTCCACTTCCTTTATACACTTTCCTCTAAAGCATTTCTCTCTCTGAACAAATTGTTTAAATGTAATACATTATTTAAGATCTTTTTCTTTTTATATAAATACAAATCTATGTAGATTTTAAGATATTTACAGCTTTTGGAACTAAATCCCACAAATGTAGTTTCTAGGATGAATAGATCATCATAAGACACATGTTAGATATGTGCTCTAAACTTATTATTACTCTAATTACAGGTTTTACAAAGGATCTAACGAGTTACACTTGCTGCTCTGGTTCAAAGAAAACGACTTTATTCCCGTGTAAATACGTCTGAGCTGTTTGCTCTCTGCACGTGACACATCCTGAGCAGTTACACGAGACCTTTGACCCGAAGAGTCAACACCAGTTAGGTTCTTCTTTGCTTTAAACCCTGTTTATCTGAACAAAGAAAGCACTCACGCCTTTTGTGTAAAAGTTGACCCTGGGCAATAACATTTTTATGGGTTGAAGTGAAATGATACCATTAAAGAGAAACAGATAGGTGTAACATTTTTACAACTTCTTCAGTGAATATGGGTTTGGTGTTTGCAGGAGTAAAGGAAGGAGCCTATATTGATTTAAACTGAGCTTAAATTTGGTTCAACGTCATTGTGCTTTTGCTGCCCAAGTCGGAATTAGGACTCGAAAGGTCGGAGGAACTTAACCGACCCAAAATCCAAGATGGCTGCTGCGCCAATAAAACGTTAAGGCGTCCCCAAAATTATCCCAATTAATTCTGAGGGGAACAACATGCGAGTTTCATGTTAATCCTTCCGACAGAAATTGAGACGTTTCAATAAAAACTAAATATGTGAACGAGCTTTGGTGCAGGAGGGAAAGTCAGGGGATTTATTTCATCAAATTCTATCTCAATCCATTCCTTAGTTGTTGAAATATTTCCCTGTAGACCAAAGTGGTGGAAGGGCCAACTTTTCTTTCCACTTGCTAGAAAAGGATTTCCAGGGACGTCCTTATTTGACCAGCATTATCAGCAAATCAGTATTTACTGAGCTATTGCAAAATCCCAGTGTGTTCTCAGCCAAGTCCATTGTAAACCAACTGTAGTAAGATTAAAGGGTAAAAGTCAAAGTGAGCGGACACTGAAGCCTCATCCAGAGTTGGAAAGACGTAATATTTACATTAGAGAAAAGAGGGGAAACACTTTCATTGTGAAAAACCTGCGAGAAGCCTCTTGATTTCAGGCTTTTCAGTTCAGTGGGTTGGGCAGCGAGCCAGCACACAGCAGGCACACCCTACTAATAAACCAGGGAATGAATCTCGACAATGCAGCCGACTGGTCTTTACTTGCTCCGACACACTCGCACGACAACATTGTTATCTATTCAACACCGCTGTGTTATCTTTACCCTCCGATCACACTTTCCCTCGCTTGCACTCGGCTGCCAGACAGAAACAATCGCTTTCATCATTCACAGTGAAAGTGCAGCAGATTCACGATGAGGAAATCCAAACAATGCACTTCATAACACACAAACTTAAAAGTGCAGACAAACATCCATCCGCATCTGGACTTCACACCCAGCAGCCAGGGATGTTTGCACGTAGCTGGATCCCATGTGAGGCCAATAAAACTGCAAACCAGTAGAGTGTGGGAGAGAGGACAAAACTCTGCAGGAGAGAGAACCTCAAAACTCCAGAATCTTCTGCTGAGTAGTTGTCAAGAAAACTTTGAATGAGGTCTAGATAGACAGACAGACAGACAGACAGACAGACAGACAGACAGACAGACAGACAGACAGACAGACAGACAGACAGACAGACAGACAGACAGACAGACAGACAGACAGACAGACAGACAGACAGACAGACAGACAGACAGACAGACAGACAGACAGACAGACAGACAGACAGACAGACAGACAGACAGACAGACAGACAGACAGACAGACAGACAGACAGACAGACAGACAGACAGACAGACAGACAGACAGACAGACAGACAGACAGACAGACAGACAGACAGACAGACAGACAGACAGACAGACAGACAGACAGACAGACAGACAGACAGACAGACAGACAGACAGACAGACAGACAGACAGACAGACAGACAGACAGACAGACAGACAGACAGACAGACAGACAGACAGACAGACAGACAGACAGACAGACAGACAGACAGACAGACAGACAGACAGACAGACAGACAGACAGACAGACAGACAGACAGACAGACAGACAGACAGACAGACAGACAGACAGACAGACAGACAGACAGACAGACAGACAGACAGACAGACAGACAGACAGACAGACAGACAGACAGACAGACAGACAGACAGACAGACAGACAGACAGACAGACAGACAGACAGACAGACAGACAGACAGACAGACAGACAGACAGACAGACAGACAGACAGACAGACAGACAGACAGACAGACAGACAGACAGACAGACAGACAGACAGACAGACAGACAGACAGACAGACAGACAGACAGACAGACAGACAGACAGACAGACAGACAGACAGACAGACAGACAGACAGACAGACAGACAGACAGACAGACAGACAGACAGACAGACAGACAGACAGACAGACAGACAGACAGACAGACAGACAGACAGACAGACAGACAGACAGACAGACAGACAGACAGACAGACAGACAGACAGACAGACAGACAGACAGACAGACAGACAGACAGACAGACAGACAGACAGACAGACAGACAGACAGACAGACAGACAGACAGACAGACAGACAGACAGACAGACAGACAGACAGACAGACAGACAGACAGACAGACAGACAGACAGACAGACAGACAGACAGACAGACAGACAGACAGACAGACAGACAGACAGACAGACAGACAGACAGACAGACAGACAGACAGACAGACAGACAGACAGACAGACAGACAGACAGACAGACAGACAGACAGACAGACAGACAGACAGACAGACAGACAGACAGACAGACAGACAGACAGACAGACAGACAGACAGACAGACAGACAGACAGACAGACAGACAGACAGACAGACAGACAGACAGACAGACAGACAGACAGACAGACAGACAGACAGACAGACAGACAGACAGACAGACAGACAGACAGACAGACAGACAGACAGACAGACAGACAGACAGACAGACAGACAGACAGACAGACAGACAGACAGACAGACAGACAGACAGACAGACAGACAGACAGACAGACAGACAGACAGACAGACAGACAGACAGACAGACAGACAGACAGACAGACAGACAGACAGACAGACAGACAGACAGACAGACAGACAGACAGACAGACAGACAGACAGACAGACAGACAGACAGACAGACAGACAGACAGACAGACAGACAGACAGACAGACAGACAGACAGACAGACAGACAGACAGACAGACAGACAGACAGACAGACAGACAGACAGACAGACAGACAGACAGACAGACAGACAGACAGACAGACAGACAGACAGACAGACAGACAGACAGACAGACAGACAGACAGACAGACAGACAGACAGACAGACAGACAGACAGACAGACAGACAGACAGACAGACAGACAGACAGACAGACAGACAGACAGACAGACAGACAGACAGACAGACAGACAGACAGACAGACAGACAGACAGACAGACAGACAGACAGACAGACAGACAGACAGACAGACAGACAGACAGACAGACAGACAGACAGACAGACAGACAGACAGACAGACAGACAGACAGACAGACAGACAGACAGACAGACAGACAGACAGACAGACAGACAGACAGACAGACAGACAGACAGACAGATAGACAGATAGATAGACAGATAGATAGATAGATAGATAGATAGATAGATAGATTACTTTATTCATCCCCGAAGGGAAATTAAGTCGTCATAGCAGCCGGTATATTTGAATACAATAAAATACAATACAATAGAATAAAATAAAAAATATTGAGGTACAAAGAATAAAAACAGAAACACAAGATAAATAGGTAGATAAGGTGCAGTGGCAAGATGATGGTAATAGTACTGATGATATGAAGGTAAGGTTATTGTTAGATAGTATATAAAAATAGTACAGTATATATAGTATATAATATAACATAATATATATTTATATATGATAGTTATTATACCAATATAATAGCAGTATAGAGTAATAATGGCAGCAACAGTATATATAATAATAATAGTAAATATAATAATAATAATAACATACATGTACACTTTAGAGACAAAACCCCAGTAGTGAGTTTCCTTTGTGTGTTGAAAAGTAAAACTTATTGTCTTCTGAAAACAATTTAGTTCTGTGTCTTTTCTTTAATAAAAACTGGTGCACATGTCTGTTTCTGACTGTAATCAATGCATCGACAATTAGCTGATTAATGGATTCGTGAATCAACAGAATGTGATGATTGATTGTCAAACTCTGCAGAAGCTTTTTGAGTCATTTATTAAATTAAAATGCATAATTCATAGTTGCTGCATCTTCAAAAATGTGAGGATCTGCTGCTTCTTTTTCTTTTTTCTCGCTTATTGGTGTAAATTGACCTAATTTACCACAAAGGAGGTTCTGTATGTTTGTTGTCAGCAGGATTATGAAAACACTGCAAAGATGGGATATGGGAATATTTTATCTAATGTTGTGAGGCCTTTTTATTTATTTTTTGATGAAAGAAATCAGGCACATTTAGGGGATTGATTTCTCTGAGCGTGGGACTCTTACTGAAACAAAACATTTTCAGCCAAAACCATGAATTAATTATTGAAAAAAATCAGATTAATCCATCAGAAGTTGCAACCCAAGTGTGGAACCCGCGTGTGTTTTTGTGTTTGCTGCGTACCTGCTCATTGGTCCTTTTCCAGAAGATGGCCAGAGTGAACACGGCGGTGACGGGCGGAGCCAGGTAGCTGGTCACAGACTGGATGTAGACATAGAGCTGGCCGCTGTTGGCCGACTGCAGGATGGGGATCCACACCACACTCACCACCACCAAGATCACCGTCACGATCCTGCAACAACACGCACACAACTTCTCGTTCACAGTCTCCACACACTGGATTTGCTTTATTTAGCCTTTGTCGCATTGGCATCGGATGGTGGTGGACCACGACCGAGGCGGCGGCTGATGATGGATCCTAACTGGGGGCAGTGGACAATGACTGTGGACTATAGTGGATCCCATCTTGATGCTGGATCATGATCTTGCTGCTGACCAGAGACTATGATTGCAGCAGGACTACTTGACATATAGTATTGAAGTTATCCTTCAAAAATGTTTACCCTCATCGATGCTGCTAAAAACTTTAATCCCGATGATGTTTTCCTACACGTGGCATCTATTGCATTGGGAGACGGATCCTCACATGTGTCTCTCTGAGGTTTCTACGTATTTTTACCTGTTTACCAGGTTTTTAGTAGTTTTTCCTTACTCTTGTTGAGGGTTAAGGACAGAGGATGTCACACCATGTTAAATCCCTATGAGACGAGTTGTGATTTGTGAATGTGGGCTGTACAAATAAAGTTTGATTGATTGATTGATGGTCAAAGTTCACCCTCCACAGCACGGAGAGGGTTCTAACTCGAGGTCACTGAAGCCCAACAGATGTTCTCAGATCAGTGGGACCACACACACACACACACACACACACACACACACACACACACACACAGAAACACACACACAGAAACACACACACACACATACACACACATGTGTAATATACCTGCCGACCAGTAGCAGCTCTTTCTCTGGGGCCCGGGGCCGGTGTTTCTTCCAGATGTCCATGGTGAAGAGGGTGGAGCTGCTGTTGAAGATGGAGGTCAGTGAACTCATCAGAGCTGCCATCATCACCGCTATCATGAGCCCCCGCAGGCCTGTCACACACACACCATGATGCACAGATACACACAAAATAAATCACCACAGCACTGACACATCCCTGGATATAAAACGTGAGGATGTGTTCTCACCACTTGGCATGAGTTCAATGACCAGTTTGGGAAAGGCGATGTTGGAGCATCCCACCTCCGCCCCACACACTCGAACACACTCCTCCGGGTCGACACATCCCACAGTGTCTGAAACACGAAGACGAGTCAAATATCATTTACACACAGGAGCGGAGGAAGAAACTGAATATTTTAACTCATGCAGAATTCATGTCGTCTCTTATTTCTGCTTCAGAAGGAACTGGGGTGGAATTCCACCTTATTTTGAACGTGTGGGTCATTTAAACTATTCTCAGTTCATTAAATACAACGGGAGACAATGATTATACATAAATAAATGAGTTATTTTTGCAGAAGAAGCATCTTATCTAGATATTTAATTCTAGTATATTATTCTATTCCACAAAGAATGGCTTCCTTTGGCAGTTTACTTGATCATTCATTCTGATATAGGATATATTTTTTTATATATATTGGTGCAACACTAATCAAAAATGTATCTTATTTGAGGTTTTTTGTTATGTGAATGTAAATATGAAATAATCAGGCTGTAATTATAATATTCTGAGGTAATAAGTGATCATATAACAGTGTAAAGTACATGATGTCATCATGGGAAACGAGACTCATCACAAGGAAAATTAATTCCATTTAGAAAGTTAGAAACGTGACATTTAAATTGAATCTCACAACAAGAATCACTTTTTTTTCCTCATGTCATAATAAAGTTAATAAAGTCTCTTATTTCTGCTTCAGAAGGAACTGGGGTGGAATTCCACCTTATTTTGAACATGTGGGTCATTGAAACTATTCTCAGTTCATTAAATACAACGGGAGACAATGATAAGTCATAAAAAAACGAGCTATTTTGCAGTAGAAGCATCTTAACTAGATATTTAATTCTAGTATATTATTCTATTCCACAAAGAATGGCTTCGTTTGTCAGTTTACTTGTACATTCATTCTGATATAGGACATTACAACTTATAATTAGACAAATACCATCTAATAATCCTTTTTATTTCACTGTTCATTGTATCATTTGTTGTTTTTATGTAAGTCCATCACTTTTTTTTAAATATGTTTTGGTGCAACACTTCAAAAATGTATCTTATTTGAGGTTTTTTGTTATGTGAATGTAAATATGAAATAATAAGGCTATAATTATAATATTCTGAGGTAATAACAGTGTAGTACGTGATGTCATCATGGGAAACGAGACTCATCACAAGGAAAAGTTAATTCCATTTAGATACGTGACATTTAAATTGAATCTCACAACAAGAATCACTTTTTTTTCCTCATGTCATAATAAAGTTAATAAAGAGTTTCCACAGCTAGCAAACATTTCCTCTACTTTAACATTATTATATATAAAACCACAGTAACTACATGGAGCCCCAGGACATGGAATTAAAAAGTCCCACTTTTTTTTTTTAATGGTTTGGACTGAATAACCTTTATATTATACAGTCTATGTGAATAACACGTCCAGGCATGAGGGTGGAGTTTGATTCCTCCCTTTCTACAGAGCAGCCACCGGACACTCCGCCTGTCTGTCCCCGGGAATCAGCTTCCGTTGCCGCATTCCAGGAACCACACACACACCGGTAGCTCCCATCGCTCCGTGCCCGCAGGAGGGGACGTGTTCACCGGGTATTAAGTGGAGACAACCCGCTGTGAACCCGGACCGGGAGGAAGCGGAGACTCGGAGAAGTTTTGCCACTTTTTTTTTTAAATTTTACTCCGGTTTTTGGGAGGAAACTCGGCCACGTTGGAGCCGCTGTGACGAACCGAGGAACCGGGAAACCGAGGAACCGGGAAAGTGACTCGTCAGCGCAGAAGTTTGAGTCTCATACGCGGAGCTCCAACACTTCCAAACGAGGATTAATGTCCCGTTTTTTAACCTCGTGTTCCCGGTTGTGCTGACTCACCGGCAGACAGACTCCCTCCCTCCCGGGCTCCACGGCCGCAGGGACCCCGGGCTTTCCGGGGGAGAGGCGTGGCTCTGGGCGGGGGAAGCTCCGGCAGCACCCGGGGCGAGGGAGTGTGAGGAGCCGAGGAGCAGTGAGCAGGAGCCCGGGCAGAGGGAGCGAGGAGCCGGGGAGCAGTGAGCAGGAACCCGGGCTGAGGGAGCGATCATCCGGGGAGCAGAGGACACCGGGGACACGGTAATGACCCACGGCTCCTTCTCAAGATTTGACCCAGCGGACAGACGAGTGGAGACCGGGTCAGAGAGGGTCTAAGGGCCGGGGGACAACCGGGGGGTCATGGCTCATTCTCAGGTCCAGTGTCTGGACGAGCACCACGTCAACTGGCGGGTGAGCGACTCCAAGCCGGAGTTCTTCTACTGCGAGGACCAGCGGCTGGCCGTGGAGGCGCTGGTGTCCCGGGGCCGGGACGCCTACATCTCCGTCCTCCACCCGCGGGGGGTGCGGGACTTCCTCTCGGAGCCGGAGCTGGAGCGGATCGTGCGGACGACGGAGGCGTACCGGCCCGGGCACGAGCACCACCCGCACCCGGGGAACACCACCCCCGGCCCGGGGAACCTCACCCCGGGCTCCGGGGGGGAGTACGCCGGGGACGGGGAGGTGTCGCTGCAGTACTGGCCGGACCGGTCCGAGGGCTCCGTGGTGGAGCTGGACCTGGGCTGGCCCGAGGCCGTGTCCTACCGGGGGGTCACCCGGGTCACCGTGTACACACAACCTCCGACTGACGGACACACACACATCAAGGAGGTGGTGAGGAAGTGCATCGCGGGGGCAACGAAGGTGAGAAGAGGAGGAAGATGGAGGTGTGATGTGGAGAGAAACTGAAGCCACTGGTTGAAAGTTTACCAGTTAAAGTTCTGGACTTAAAGGGTCCGGGTGGAGGATTTAGTGACTCCTAGTGGTGAAGTGTTGTGTTGCAGTTAGGGAACATGTGGAAACCTTCTGTTGTCATAAAAACTCAAAAGGTTTTTAGTTTGTCCAGTCTGGGCTACTGTAAAAAAAACATGGCAGCCTCCGTAGAAAGGTCTCACTCCTGGTGTAAATATAAGGTTTTTAAATATAAAGAATTTAAATATAAACGACCCATTCGAGGGTAAAGAAAACAACAATTTGTACAATTTAGATGAAATCGCAGGAGGACAGAAGGTGAGAAGAGGAGGAAGATGGTGGTGTGATGTGGAGAGAAACTGAAGCCACTGGTGGAAAGTTAACCAGTTAAAGTTACTCAAGTTCTGCACTTAAAGGTTCCGGGGTGTAGGATTTAGTGACATCTAGTGGTGAAGTGTCGTGTTGCAGCAAGGGAACATGTGGAAACCTTCAGTTGTCATAAAAACTCAAAAGGTGTTTAGTTTGTCAAGTGTCAGCCACTGTAAAAAAACATGGCGGCCTCCGTAGGAAGGTCTCGCTCCTGATGAAGATATAAGGTATTTAAATATAAAGACTTTAAATATAAACGACCCATTCGAGGGTAAAGAAAACAACAATTTGTACAATTTAGATGGAACACACTAGTGAAAACATCAATAGGATTATTTTATATTACATTTTTGCCATTAGATCCTTTTCATCTAAATCTTACACACTGGACCTTTAAATACAACTTTGAATAACTTGAATTTGACCCCATTTTTATTAATGCATTACAATCCAGACTGGATACTATAGCGTTTACTCCACTAACAACTATAACTTATCTATAGTTATTTATCTAATGACTAAGTAATTGGATAGAAAAGCTTATTTAAAGAGAGTAAAGATTTAGCTTTTAGTTTAAAATCCTAAAAGTCCTATATAATATGAATACCCATCTAATAATGTTATTTTACTCAGAGTAATACTCCGAATGATACTTTTCGTAGATTCTGTTGATGATACATTTTTACTTTTACTTGAATATGATTTTGAATACAGGTATTTTACTTAAATTGAGTATGTTACATGTGAGTTCCGACACTCCCAGTTCAACAGTTCTGCAGATCTCACTGTCTCTTGTATTGTTTCAGGTGTTAATGTTTTGCATTGTAAAATATTATCTTTCTATTTGGCTTCTCTATTGATATAAGTTGGACACTACACATTATAACGTGATGTAGTCCGATACAGAAACACGACACGTGTTCACCCAAACTGTACGACTGCACTGAGTCAGCACAAAAGAAACCACAGTAAAAAATCTCATGTGAATGAAGGAAGTGAGGTTATTGCGTTGCTGCTCTATGCACATCATTACATCGTGGCTCTATTATTGCACTGGGCGTTCAGTTTATATTGCAGTTCAACACATTAACAACATAAAAATGCTGAGCTGTGCGTTTGTGGCGCAATACACAGATATACACAGACACAGAGATTAGCTATTTGATCATGAGTTTGGGGTTTTATGGTCATTTTATAATGTCATAAAAACGAAATTCTTTCTGGAGTTAACTTCTTGAGTCTCAGGTTTGCCTCAGATAATGTCACTGTTATACTTAAACAAGGTATATGTGAAAATGTGACAATTGTCTCTGAGCACATTTCACTGCTGGAACTCAGAAATGATTAAATAATAGTTAAAACAGTAAATAATGAGCCGCATACATTTTTCTTGACAACGTAACAAAGAAGCAATAACTCCAGACACGTAGATAAAGTGAGAATAAGACAAGAGGAAAATAGAGGGATCAAACAAATAAGAACCTACAAATAGACAATCAGTTTGAATCAACAGTTTTTAGAAGCGCTCACTAAATGAAAAGTTTTGTTGGGAGTTTTGGCATGAAGATAATCGTTACTTGCAGATCTAAGTGTAAAGTTGCAACACACGATGAAATGTTTTCTCTCCCTCCCTCTTTCATTTCCCTCTCTTTGTTTACATGTTCTTATTTCAAATCACTGACTAATCAAGATTGGTTGTTTTGATCACACCTCTGACACCAAGAAAACCTGCCTGGACTGAATGTAATCCCGTGTCTCTGTCAGATTTACATTTCACTGAACCCTTTGCATATTATTCTTTGCCGCTGCCTCTGTCTCACGAACCTACTTCCCTTTCTCGACTTCTCCTACGTGTGCCAAGTTATCACAAGTCAGGTCTTGTCACGCCAGTGGGCAGGAATTCTCCCGACGTCACTGAACACGTTACAAGCCAGAAGCCTGTGCATGACTCTCTCCCTTTAAAGATTATATACTTTTAATTATTGCATCTTATATTGTTTAACCTTTTAGTTTTCTTCCATAGCCTTATTGTGATTTACAAAGCCACTGATCAATGACACCAATGTTTCAACTGTTGACCTTATTTAGATAAGGATTACATGACATGATTATGACATTTACATGAGTTAAGGATCAAAGTCTTCATGTCAACATTACTTCCACTTGGTCATATGTTTGAAGTTCCCTGCAGGATTTCAAAATCCAAACCTGAAATAGTTGCCGTGCTCAATTTTGAGCGTTCTCCTTTTTTAATTTAGCAAAAGCTTTCATAATCTGGTTAATATCCGTATATTGGTGTCCATGTGAACGAGGTTATTGATAGCTGGGTTCAGAGGAAAGTCGCGGTAGAAACAAATAACATCAAGGCTCAAACAATTATCTTGTTTTTTATCTTTGGCCTCAACTTCACATCAGTTTCTGCAGAGTTTTAATCTTCAAACTGGGTCATGTGAGGAGTGAACAGGCAGCGCTGTGTGAAACGTCTCATTCTGTAGAACACGCACCGTCCAGACGCTTAACAATTTATCACCGCTCTGCGAGAAACAACAGTTTGTTTCCAGAAGTCTCTTTACGGGCATTTAGTTTCAAGACCGTCTGTCCCCGAGGATTTGACTTATTGTTCGAATGAAGTTCTCACAAGTGGCCAGCTTCCTGTCGAGGATATAATGTGATATAATATTGTTGATTAATCGAACCCACCCTCACAGAGCAGGAAATGTGTAACACCATTTGTGCTTTCCTTTGTGTGTGTGTGTGTGTGTGTGTGTAGGTAATAGCCGTGGTAATGGATGTGTTTACAGACGTGGATATCTTTCGCGACCTGCTCGATGCTGCATATAAACGCAAAGTTCCCGTGTACATCATCATCGACATGGCTGCAGTCCCCTGCTTTCTTTCCATGTGTGGCAGAGCTGATATGCACCGTGGACATCTAAAGGTATATATACACACACACACACATGCACACACAGACACACACCCTCCCAAATGGTGTTTTCGTAAGCCAGGGGGGGGATGAACTGGTCGTACTGCTTCTCTTGTTATTTCAAAAAAGCACCAGCTCCAAATTTTCTTCCTTCCTGATGTATATATATATTTGAATGCAAGGGAAATATTTGGGCCCAGGGTTGACGGGGGTGTAACAGGTTTTTCGCCTGCAGGCCTCGTTAAGGTGCGAACACCAATAAATGACTTTCCACTGGCTGAGCGCCTGAGTCGAACTGGTTGAGGCAGTAACAGAAAATTAAAAAATAATACCCAAAAGAATTGGGCTGGAGGCAGTAAGACACTGAAGAGTTTCCCTGTCAGTTCTGCAGCCGATCAAACAAACCGTGTAGCCGCTCACTTCTTCCGTTTCTCTTTCATTTCTCCTTCCTCCTTCCTCTTTACCCGCAGAGATCACCCACTCGTTCAGCTTCTTTCTTATCTGCCATCTCCCTTACTATGAGAATTTGCGACGTCCATAGTTTGTGTCTCCTGGGAGATTTCGCACAGAACATTTACTTGCGAGGTAACGCTCGGCCTGGCACCACACCCTTATCACAGGCCTGAAGACAAACACTGCAGGGTGTGTCATGCAAGCATGCACATACACAGATACAGGCCATGCTCAAACCTGTAGAGTTAGTCAATTTGAAGTTCTCGTGGTGTTGTTCCAGATGAGCTTCTCTTGGGCAACAACAAAACTAATTATTTTCCGCCTCCCCATTTTCTTGCTGCCTTTATTTCCCTTTTGTTCAGTACAACACCTCCTCTTGTCGGTACCAAATCCCCAAGTAGGCCTTTGTGTGCACGGCATTAACTCGACATGAATGTGTGTGTGTTTGTGTAGAATCTGCGTGTGCGCTGCTGCGGAGGCGTGGAGTTCTTCACCCGGTCGGCACAGAAGGTGCGTGGGTCGCTGAGCCAGAAGTTTCTCCTGGTGGATGTAGACCGAGCCATCTCTGGTTCATACAGGTGAGAAGTCTGCCGAACAGGAAGTGGTGAATGTCTGTGTATTGTTTATTTGAGCATCTAAAGCTGCACCTATCGCTATTTTATCATTAGCAACACATGAAGGTGAGTGTTTGAAACCTGAAAGGAGGTCACTTTGAGAGATAAGCCTCGAGTCTCTGGCCCACGGAGTTACAGGTCCAGTCTCATTGTTCTCAACAAGTTTTTCTACCAGCAAGCAGCTGATAGAAATCTCAGATAAACTCACTTTGCAGAATTGAGCAAGCACCAAACATCAGAAAGCAAATGGTTGTGGATCAATGTGGAGCATTCAGTAGATTATGGACCAGATACTTCCCTCAGGAGTTGGTGGAGACAAACACTGAGCTTCAAGGAGATATGCTAATAAGATGATCTAGCTTTTTGGAACCCCCTTAGCCCTGAGCGGCCAAAGTAATGGATGAAATCTCACAGCAATGCATGTCAATAGCCCCCCCCCCACCCACATGCAGCCCGGAAACACTGATTAAAACCTGTGAGTGTATCTGATTTAACTAGTTTTGGACAATGCTTCAAAGAAAATTGACACCACTAAATCTTTACCAAGCTAGGAGCATGATTGTTTACTTAAAAGGTGAAACTTTGTCATTTCAAGATTTCCGCATGTTCTCATTGACTTTACACCTAATTCTATCAAGAAATTAAAGGAGAACAATCTTGTGATGTGTCCAAAGGGCACGATATACTGCATGACTTCAGTGTGCAGTGGTGTAATGATTAAACCCTATTTTGAGGAACTGTGACATCTTAATGGTTGAATCACTGCTGTGAACTTATGTTTCCATCTCTGTGTTACTGCAGCTTCACCTGGTCGTCCTCTCGTTTGGACCGTAACCTCATCACCGTGATCACAGGACAGGCGGTGGAGACGTTGGACCTACAGTTTCAGGACCTTTACCTCGTGTCCAGAGGCGTGTCTCTCAGCAAGGTTCCCATGGCGGACGAACCCGTCCCCGACCCGCTGCCCCACGTGGCTCCTGCTCCTGTGTCAGCTGCTATTGCAAGGAAGCTCATCAATCCCAAATACTCCCTGGTTACCACGGGAGCCAACAGTCCAGCCCCCTCGGACAAGAACTCAACCTCTGCAAATCCCACGGGGCTAAAGATAAAGAAAGTGCGTCTCAGGCAGGTTATCGAAGAACCGCCATTACACCCAGGATTAGCCCATCTGGAGAAAGCTTACATGATCCCATACCTGCCCACCTGGCCAGATCCTGACCCACCGAGCGACGTGATAGGCTTTATCAACATCAGGGATGACAAGCGGGCAAATCAGGTTCATCTACAGAGGTCGGAGAGGTTTGATGTGAGCAGGGCTATACGCTTCAGCGCACCGCTGACTATGAAACCGGAGCCTGAGGAGCCTGCTCCTGGTCGGGAGGCAGACGCAGCAGAAAGAACCAAAAAGCCTTCTGGGAATACAAGTCCAGAAGCCTCTACTCCTGTGACAACAACCAGCAAACAATTCAAAGAGAAAACAAACGCTCCTCCCAACAAAGACCAAACTGATGCAACAGATTCCAGTGTGGCCCCTCAGCAGCCCAACACACAGAAAACACACAACACAGATGAACACACTCCTAAATCATCACCTGGCGTCCCGGCTTATTCACAGCCAACAGGTGGAGCTAAACAAACTCCAGAGACACAAACCCCAGCTCCTCCTGTTCCTAAGCGCCGCACCCTGCAGCTGGTCCTGGACCCGTCCCCGACCGAGCAGCCTGGACAACCGCAGGTGACTCTCATTAAAATGGACCAACTGGAAAGTCAACATGACTCTTTGAGCAAAAGGAGAAGCCAGGCGGAGCTGACGGTAGGCCGCGGACGCATGTCCTCAAAGAACGTGGACGGGGACTCCGGCAGCAACGAGTCCGGCAGCCAGGACAGCACCAAGGTCATCTGTGACCGAGCGGCCAACGAGGATCCTTCAAGCACCTCCACCGTGTCGGAGGAGGAGTTCTACGATTCCCAGCAGGAGCCAATCGACCCGCTGCTAAACAGAGTTTCGACGGGCTCGGGTGACGGACATCGGCACGGAGACGGGGTCAACATGATGGCCCGCCTCTCCCAGAGTATGCTGGACCTGCGAGAGCCCAGCCAATCGGAGGACAGCGCCGCCCTCATCCGCCAATCACAGCAGCTCCGCAGACAAGGTCACCCCTCACCACACAGGCACATAGGAGAAGTGAGCAATGGCCGACAATCAACAAGTTTATATTTGATTCTATTTCTGTCTTTGGATCTTTTTTTCCTAATCAACGTTTGATTGAAAAATACTTTTTTATTGTTGAGCCAAAATGCATAGTTGGTTAAATGAGCCAGAAAACAAGTATAAGGAATTCAAGGTGTATTTTCCACTGTTTTCCCCACATTTTATAAACTAAATGATAAGTAGTTAAACTGAAAGAGACTGAATAATCACCAGATTATCTGTTAATTGTCAGTTCCAGTTACAACATGTTCAGTGACACTCCCTGTACAGGGAAATGTGTCACACACATTTATTCAAACTCGTCTGAAAAAGGGTGTGTTAAGCCACCACCTCCTCACAGCATGTTCAACATGTCCTGTGTTTTCCCCTAAACTATTAAAATGTGTGTGATTGTCCACTGAGGTGTGTGTGTGTGTGCACGCACCCGGATAGAGCGCTCGGCTGATCATGCCGGGGAGGATGATGAAGATGAAGGGCAGCATCTTCAGATAGGCGGCCAGGATCGATGCTCCCTTCACGTGACTCATGCTCTTTGCAGACAGCGAGCGTTGGACAATAACCTAAACACAGACAAACAGAAACAGTCATAACTATTAACTTTATCCATGTAGCACCTTTCAAAAGAATTCTAGAACCAAATGTCCTGTTGTGCAAAAATGAAGCCAAAAATAATCTGGATTCAGGTGATGGCCATATGGAGCTGGTGATGTCATTTCCTGCCACAGTCTGTGCTGCAGTGATTGTTGAGTAAAGCCGCACTATCAAAGCCAGTCTCAGCTGTCAATCATGTCTTTTCACCCTGTTTTTATAGCATCAAATAATTAATTAAAACCAAAAGTACCTGAAAATGAATTTGGCAGGTACCTTGACCTTAGTTTGGTCCATGAACCGTAAACTACAGCCAACAGGGGGCTATCCAGATGTTTTGGCTTCACTTTTGAGAGCTGTCACGTCGTCCATCTTTAGAGAGACCCTGTGATTAACATGACGTATCCTTTCTGATCTTCTAGTTGTTCAGGACCTCTAGATCTCCAGGGAGAGATGCACGACAGCGAGGAGCTAAAGTCGTCATCGCCAAACCGGGGAGTTACCACCGGCCGGCCCGAGCAACTGGCCCGGTGATCGGAGGTCACCGTTACTGGCACGGTCCGGCGATGCAACCCAATTCCACCCAGCTGCAGGCGGAGACCAGGTCCAGCCGGTCGCCACGACGACACAGCCCGGGTTACAGGAAGACGGACCAGTCCTCGGCACAGCCGCCGCCCATCCAATCAGGGCTTCTAGGAGTTTCTCTCTCAAAACTGAACAACTTCAGACACTTGAGGGCGCGAGGGGGGGGGTCGCAGAAGAAGACTACTCAAAATAACAAGGCTGCTACTTAGAACAGAGGACCTGAGGACACACGGACGTTTGTTGATAAAGACTTCCTGCTACGAAACTGGTGACTCTTCACTGTGGAATCCTTCCTATCTCAGGCCTGCACGTCCCTTCCTGTTTTAAACCCTGAGGCTCAGCTTGCATCAGCTATTTAATAGTGAATATATTTACTGTTAAGATTTATGAATCTGATATGATGATGTGTTTTTAAGAGGTTTTGTCTGTTAATTAATTACTTGTCCTTCCAAATTTTTTCTTCCTGGTTAAAGGTTTTCAGACTGGATGCTTTCAGTGGCGTCCGGCTGATAAAGTGTTTCAGAGGATGTTGCTGATCTGAGAGGAAATTAACTTTCCAAACAAATGCATAACACTTTTTTTTAACCATGCATCTCTCAAAATGTAGTAATCAAGTCATTTAGTTATTTTGTTTCTAAGGCCCTGTTCAGACCTGGAGTTAAGATCTCACTTCCCTGCTGTATGTGCAAATAACCAGTCATTTGTATTTGTTTAGACCAAATTATGTTGTTTTTGCCAAGTGTGAGTTTAGAGATGTGTCCAATGTCAGTGTGTTTGTGTGTCGACACAGTCCAGATTGTGATGTGGGGATCAGAGTTGATGTTGTGACATCAGCTGATTCTGTGTTTCTTCACAAGTGACACATTTAAGTTCAAACAGCGAAAATAATGCGTCCCAATATGGTCTGAGGCGTCCAGGCCTGAACTGAGATCCCATCTTACAGGACAGATGTTAACACCAGGTCTGAACAGAGTCTAAGATTTAATAGAAGCATATTTTGTAGCTGATAAACAACACCATCCTAGATTTGGTCAGCTTCTTCTCTACGAAAAGGGAATCCTTTGATCGAGCACTTCCAGTTTAAATCCGCTTATTTCCTTTTTCAGAATTTCACGCTGTAATATTTTTCCATGTCGAACACACACAGATGTGACAATGAGCTGATGTTTTCCCGCTGATATGAGCTCCAGGCTCTGGGTGTTGGTTCCACTGTGGTTACTGATGGTGCGAGGGTAAAGCTCCCGGGTTGCTTGCTTTACGTGTGAGCCAGGTGTGGCTGTGGAGACCAGGTGTATTAGGTGTTTAACACTGATGAGGGACTTAAAGTGAATGTTGTAAATAAAAAGTCAGACTGTTTTCTCCATTGTTGCCTCAAACAGATCAGATTGAACACCAATTAAAGATGAGTCAGCAGCAGAACCAGTCTCGACACATCAGGAAAATCCTTATATCTGACAGTGAAGGTCTATAACTCAAGCTGCCAACGCCATCTGCACCCAGACATCTGACCTGGAAATCATCCAGAACGATGAGTAAATTAATGTGTATGACTTCAGTGAGGTATGTCTGCAAGTATGTCTGCTTTCGCCTCATGAAAAATACATGAGTCTAGTTGTAAGTTTCTGAAAGGATCTTTGAAGTCTGGTGTTTGGGTTTTGCTGGAGCGTTTTTTTATTTCTGCAGAGACGTAAAACAACCACTATAAAAAGAAAGGAGTCTGATATATGTAGTTTGAGCAAAACCAAAAGTCCAAGAAAACATTGAAAGATTATACTTGAAATTGGGAAATGTAGTTTAAATGATCTCAACACAGATTTGACAGAAATGATTTTGAGGACAAACAAAGACACAAACTAAGATTATTCATAAACAAGGGGTTGGAACACCTGGTTCAACCTCCACCTGCCATATTTATTGTCGTCGAGCAGGTTCAGAGTTTTTCTGAGGTCACAGTCAGTCGACAGAAAACTTTGATGGCCTCATTTGCCATTTCTTTTACAAATATGCTAATTAAATACAGCTTCCATGTTATTTTTATAGTATTCTTGTGGTGTTTTGACTATTTACTGTACATAGACGCAGTACTTAAAGTAAATATTATTGGGTAAAACATGTGGTCCTGCAATCCTAGATTTTAAAAGTTGAGTCAAAAACTAATAAACAACCAAGACTACAGATGGACAAAGGTCAAAGGTCACAGTGAACACGTGTGAGTCTGGAGGAAAATGAATGAAGACTGAAATTACTCTGGTTGGTGGAGACAAACAACCTCGGGGCTGTAATTCTAGTTTCATGTGTTCTAAGAGAGAGATTGTTTTAACCAGTTCCAGTTTTTGTTCCATAATGGTCACTGGTTGAAAACTGCACCTTTAAGACACGTGTGTATTGTCTCTGATGTGTATTTCTTGGATGTACCTGGTCAGTGCACCAGTACCAGGTGGCCAGTATGGTGAGGCCCAGCGTCATGCCAGGCCAGGGCAGGTCTCCGGTGACGGCGTTCCTGAACAGGTGCATGGCGTCCTCGCGTGGCAGGTGGCACGTGCTGTTGGGAATGATCTTGCTGGGAATTGCCATGCTGTACACACGCTCCAGGTTGCTGTACCCCCCGATCTTGTTAAAGGCTGTGGATCAGAGCACAACTCCTGACTACACATCCGTGTGATACTAAAAACTGCAGATGTTTTCCTTCAAAGGATTGAAGTGTGCATACCAGTGATTGTCAGGATAATCGCTCCAATGATCATGATGACTGTCTGCAGAGTGTCTGTGTAGATGACGGCAGCAAGACCCCCTGAAAGGAAGCATTTATTGATCATGCATCTAAACTTACACACAAGCAGGCAAAATAGATGTGGCTGTTTCACAATAGCACGCAATACTGTTGGTGAAACTGTACATGCGATGGGATAGATAGAGGTAAAACACACAAATGAGATTCTGTGCAGAAATTATTATTACTAAAGATTTATTTAAGAAAGTAAAAACTAATTGTTTCCCCTAGTGATCCTACTAATCACTGGATTGGAGAGAAAAGGTTGAGCAAGGGGGTGGAAAGATATTAAAAAAAAGAACAAGAAACACAGTGTCCATTGTTTCAAATTCATAAAACTGGGAATTCCACAAAGAACGATAGAGTAAAACTGAGTGAGTGAGGGTACTGAGTGCATGGATGGATAGAAACAATATTAATAGTACAGTGTATTCTGCACAGAACAGATTCGTATTTGTTCTCGTCGTGTTGTTATTTGCTTGGTTGTGATTTATCTACAAAATATAAGTTGTGCACATGCAAAAAGGGTTCTGTGATGTGATTAAAAACCGACGCACACACATTATGTCGTAGTGGTTTGTGTACCTGCAATAGTGTAGAGTGCAGTGACCACCAGCATGAGGACAGTGGACAGATAGAGGTTCCATCCCAGACACACCTGAACAAACAAGGCTCCAGAGTACAGGTCCGTCTGGTGGAGGAAACACAACAGTCAGGGTTGTGATGTTCCATTGTGTGTGTGTGTGAGTGATTGTCGTACTGATATCTTTGTGAAGACGGACAGCAGCAGCGAGAGGACAGCCAGGTAGGTTCGGATCCTCTCTCCTCCGAAACGACGGCCCAGGTACTCCGGCATCGTAACGATCTGAACACGCGTGAGAACCAGAGCTCAGAGACATGATCACATGATCCAGCAGTCAGAGGAAAGTGACAGTGGAGATGTTTGATGTGTTCACACTTCATACAACAAAGAGCAAACATTAAGTTATGGCTTTATTATTAGAAGACTGGACTGTGTGTGTGTGTGTGTGGTGTAACACCCTGTTGGGGAATTTTCAAGGCGGGGGAATTCTTGTCTGCTGAACCAGCCTTAACAAGCAGACATGCACCAATGTGTGTGTGTCTGTGTGTGTTTGTGTGTGTGTGTGTGTGTGTGTGTGTGTGTGTGTGTGTGTGTGTGTGTGTGTGTATGTGCGTGTGTCTGTGTGTGTGCAATCTAACCCCTGAGGAGATGTAGACAGGCACAAACACCCAGGCCAGCGCCAACAGCACATAGGTCGCCTGAAAGAGGAAAAGAAGAATGACCCGTCAATCAATCAATCAATTAATCAATCAATCAATCAATCAATCAATCAATCAATTATAAATCTCTCTGTTCAACCTGAGGTAAAAACACATTGTACTCTTTATAAGAAATGAATGAACCTTCCCACTGGTTCTGACTCGTTCTTTCACTTCATCACCTCAAACATCTGGATGTCTTCTATAGAGTTCTGCTGCTGCCCCCTGCTGCTGGTTGTGTGTTACAGCTGCAGAAACTCTAAGTAGTTATTTCTCTCTGCTAGTTTGGTAAAGTTACTATTGCAATGCCCTCATCATTTATTTTCTTTGTATGTATCAAAGTAAATTAGTCCTTGAAGCTGCATGTTGTTGTTTTCTCAGCACAAAAGGGGATTAGATGGATCATCAGACCAGATCTGCGTCATTCCAATTGACTCAAATGTCTTCAGTTACTATTAATAGATAGATTTCATAACGTCTCGTCGTGTGTGTGTGTGTGTGTGTGTGTGTGTGTGTGTGTGTGTGTGTGTGTGTGTGTATGTGTGTGTGTTAACTCACGTTCCATTCAAAGCCGGTGACAGCGATGCCTCCAGCGGCTCCGGTCCCGGCCAGACCGATGAACAGCCCGGATCCCTCGGAGCTGGCGAACAGAGACGCTCCGATCTGATGGACATGGAACATGAACTTTACCTCAAGAACCACTATGACTTCAAATAAATACTCTGCTACAAGTTTAAATATCAGAAGCAACAATTAAAGTAACTTTCAATGACTTCATCCACATATAGTTTAATCCAGTGGTTCTCAACCTGTAGTTTGTTTCCCACCAAAGAGTCCCAGAGGATTTTTTGTCTTTTCATTTTGTGAATTTAAAAAAAATCTCTTTGGGACAGAAATTCAAATGAAATTGTGGAGAGAAATTCAAAGGGAGATTCATTTCTAGTGGAACAACTCATAGACATCTGAAACTTTGACGACAGATGCTTTTTTAATGTTTTAGATCTGGAAAACCTTTCATTCAATCTTAAACGATATATTGTAGTTCATATTTCAACTTATCATATGTTTTTATCGTATCTCATTCTCAAATGTACTTCAGGTAGATACACCTGAGTAAAAAAACTACAATATTTCCAAGTAGCAGAACGCAAAAACTACATGTAAACAGTATGAACGATTAATTTGACATGTTTTTATTGCTCTGAGTCGGACTCGTGTAGTCTGTCTGTTGTTATGCTAGACTTTTTGCCAAATATTTATATCAGAATCACTAATATACATTCATCTCCTTAACTATTTTTGCAGACAGGTGCTGGTATTTTGTCAGTTTCTCCTCCATGAGTGTTTCACTCACAGAAAATAATTTCACAACTAACTTCCATTGTATTGAATTGAATATAAAACTAATTACAGTATTTGTTTGAATCCTATTAACATTTAAACACAGTCACTCTTGTTCTCGCTTCATTTCTAACACCTGGTTCAACTCATTGTACAAATGAACAGTTTGATATTGTAGTTGAGCTACATTTGTAAATGTAATTCAAGTTAAGAAATTACTCAAGGTATTCTTTGCAACATCCCAGTAATTAATAACATTCCTTTTTTATAGTATTTGTGATATGCTTTTGTCCCACTGTGTGCATTCCATCAAATTTTTCTTTAATTTCAGTCAAGTCAAGACTTTCTACAAACAAGTTGATTCATATTGTTAAATTATTTATTCGTGTTAAAAAAGCCAATTTTTTTAGCATAGAAGTCATTTGGACCAAACAGTTTTTGCTTCATTCACGAAACACGACAACAGACGAGATCATCAGATACAAACTCTCACTCACCGGCCACCAGGCCATGTCCCGTCCAGCCAGAAAGTATCCACTCAGGGTGTTCCTGCTCACCCTGCATGACGACTGACAGAGAACAGTGTTACACTCACTCATTCACAGACACACACAGACACACACAGACACACACTGCTCTGACTCTTACCCAGATGCCGACTGCGATGTTGAGAAGAAAGTAAGTTGCTATCACGATAATATCAGAGGAGCTGAAGGACTGAGACAGGGCGTAGAAGTTGATGGTGGAGTTAGACATCCTCAGTGTTCACAAAAATACACACACACACACAACATACAGCACAACCACAGACACACACACACAGCTGCTAAGTCTAACACCTGAGCAATAAGAGTCTCATCAGACCGACTCACAATCTGAAACTTTTAAATCTAAGCACTAACACCACACAGTCTTTGAGTCGCACTAACACATACAGGCAGCCACACACACACACACACACACACTCCAGCTCCAGTCCCAGCTCAACTACAAACTGACCTGGCTGTTACCGGCAGCCTGACACACACACACACACACACACACACACACACAGTCACATGTGAGTGTGTGAGGAGGGCAGGCCTTGGCTTGAACTGATGATTAAACCCATCACCTTAATGTGACACCTGCAGCGCTGACACACACACTGTGCCGGGGGATAATGGAGTGTGTGCTGCGGGTGCAGGTGAGTGGAGTACAGCAGATGCTTGCGTGGACCAGAGTCCATGATGAGGCACACACACACACACTAACACACACACACACACACACACACACAGATGGTCAATCATTGGCGATGACAAGTTTATAATCATTAGCGTCTCAACACATCTGCCGGTAAGTGCTGAGGAGGGTCAGTGAGAGTGTGACGGGTAAACAGATTCAGTCACTAACTTTTAGGAAGTAATTACCAAGTTTGCACAAAATAAATGAATCTAATAACACAACTGGAGCTGGAGGGTTGTGTTACAGCAGCATGATACAAAGATCATTCACGTAGGTGCAGAGAAATACTCCATTCATCTGGGGCATGTTCCAGGAGGGGCCTGGGAAAAGGGCAGATTTAACAGAGAATACATTTTAACTCTTTTTGGTCTGTTTTGAAATGGATTAGGAAATTAAATATGGTTTTAATCTATAATCTTGTGTTTTTAGTTTATTGCCATCAATGATGTTGCTGCTGATACCTATTTAGTTATTTTAGGTTTTTTAACAAATGTATTGTGCTTTATCTTATAAAAACTAAACTTAAATAAAATAAAACAATTATCAAAAGTCCATATGAATATGAAAACATATCTTAATTCATGATACAAGATACTTCAGCTCTGCAAGTTAGACGAGCGTCATTTTATTTTGTCCAAAGTTAAAACATTTTGGGTGTAAAAATCGCTCCAATGCATCTCAACAGGGAAACACAGCACCGTTATTTGTAATGATTGATTATGATGTGTATTTTATATTTATATTTTATCTGATTTCTATGTTTTTTTAATCCAATGATGCCTCGTTAAGCCTTGTTAAAAGCTCTGTACAAGTAAAACTTATTATTACTATTATTATTCTTGGAAGATCTGCACGTGATTTATCTCTAATTCCAGCAGCTGAAGACTCATTAGACTTCCTTTGAACAGAATGAGGAAAGTTATTTTTGATTTTTGTTTAAAAACACAGAAAATAAAAGATGTTAAATCCAGACTTAAAAAAAATATTTCTCATTTATTGTCTTTGTTCTGTAAAAGTGTTTGTTGCACCAGAACCTTGGTTCATCTTCATCTTTTACACTTTGTTCTCTTACCATGAATGTGTGTGTGTGTGTTTGTGTATGTGTCTGTTTGTGTGTGTGTCTGTGTGTGTGTGTGTGTGTGATTAATGATGATGTGTGTGACGTCAGGGCGTCTCCATCGCCACCATCTGCTCCTCAAACACTGACCAGCAGCAGTTTGTGTGTGATTTCACATCAGGGAGCACGAAAAGCAAATGTACTACTATCAGGCCTCTCCTCCTCATCCTCTTCCTCCTCCTCCTCTTCCTCCTCCTCCTCCTCCTCCTCCTCCTCCTCCTCCTCCTCCTCCTCCTCCTCCTCCTCCTCCTCCTCCTCCTCCTCCTCCTCCTCCTCCTCCTCCTCCTCAAACCACAGCAATACCAGCACCATGTTTGTTTGGGGAAATTTGGGCCACATTAGCTATTTTACAAGAGGGAAACTTTAGACCCTGATTCATTTTGTCCGGGGCCACAAGACAAGTTAATACATAAACAACCAGTTAATATGTTATTAATAGTTTTATTAATAGTTATATTTATTCTGCACAGCCCCACATTTATTCTAACACGTGTTGTGCTGCAAGATAAACCCCCCCAGTACCACTGAAGTGTCCCCAGTTTATTTCCCCCCAAGCTCCAAAGGAAACAGACGTTATAACCCGGCCTAAAGAAAGAAACACATTCAAACCTTATCAAGGAGAAAGTATCAACATTCAGAACTGTGAATGAGAAGAAAAATCACATTTTAAATATTGAATAAAGTGTCTGGTGTGAGGAAGCAAAGTGGAAGATCAACATTAACTTCGAGGTCTGGGGCAGAAAGTCGATGACCTGATCAACGCTGCCACCTACTGGTGTATGAGAGGTGAGATAAAAACTTTCAAATAAAGTCTTGGACATGAACAGAGTATTTAAATGTCTTTAAAAAAAACTGTGAGTATTTATGATTTAATATCAGCATCAAACCCAAATCACACAATGTCCAGAAACTAATTTCATAAGGTTGGCTGATATTTGGTGTTTTATTGTCTATTAAACCAACCTGGTAAATTTGAAAAAGACTCTTTTTTAAAATGATCCAAGTTCTTAAGTGAAATGTATCTCTCTGTCTCTTCTGATGAGAACTGAAAATCTGTTCAGAAATTCCCACTAAACTTGATTTTCCAATCTTTTAATTTCTTCTGCCACAAGCTCCAAACCTCCTCTGACCCTCATCCTCCCTTTCTGCTGCTTCTTTGTTTAACTTGCTTGTGATGCTGATGGAATTATTGAGACTGAACACGCCAGAGAAAACGTGATTTCTGCCAGTTTAGATATCATGTGTGTGATTCCCACGTCCCGGAGCCATTACCAGGACAACTTCAACATATTTCCTTTTACTCTGATCATGATCAATTGTAAGGGTCTAGAAAGGTGCTGTTATCAATTTAATTTTCTTATTTTTCTTCTCATGATGATAATAATTTTGATATTTTCACATTATTAATTCATTATTGGATGATGATGACCATGAGTCCTTCTCTGGTGACATCACCTCGTCTCTTGAACTGTTTTTAGTTTCGATTTCAACCTGTCTCCTCCTCTTCCTCTTCCTCCTCTACACACACACACACACACACACTCACTCGATCTAAAGCTAACGGGACTCGTTTAGTTAGAAGCTTTTCTCGGTCCGGATCAGACTGAACTGATTTCTCTTCTGGTTCCTGTCCGACCTGGAGACATGTTCTCCCGCTACGTGCTGCTGATCGTCTCTCTGGTGGATCTCCTGTCGGACTTCCGTGTGTCCTGCTGTGGTGAGTCTGATATGTATAGACGCTCATCATCAGATATAGTTATAGTGTTCTTTATGCTTTTACATATATGTGTCTCTGTGTGTATGTATGTGTATTTGTGTTTGGGTGTGTGAGTCAGTCACTGCGGTTACATGTGTCCGATTGAAACCCGATTTCTGGCGTTGTCCGGTTTCAATCGAAGATCCATGTCATGTAACTCCACAAATCTAGATTTCTTGTGTCCGACTGAAGTCGGATAACCACCCCCAGATAAGTAGATCGGATCTGGCTGTATATCGGACAACGCGCGCATGTAACTCTGGAAGCTAGACAACAACTGGAGAAGACGTCTTTGCGCATGCTTGAGATCCTGCCCCGCCCCTCCCTCCCTGGTCGTGACCCGGAAGTCGACACGTAGATAAAATGTCGCTGCCCGGTGCCGGCCGGCACTCGCCATTACCATTCTAATCAAATGCGCCGTTCGCATTCGCAGTACTCCTAGAGTAAACATGCACAACATCATGTAGAGGGACGTAGCTTCACCTTGCTCTCCGTTCGTCATCTTTCTCGCATGCTGAGTTGAAGGCTGTTGTTGTTTTTGTGTTGCTAGTGGTGACGAGGTCAAGCGGAAATGGCTGGATCACCACTAGCTGTAATGAAAACAGCGCCACCTATCGTAGCGGGGTATGAAATGCTTTCGGACAAGAGTCGGATTTCTCAGTGCCATGTACCCTGAGATAGAGCAGTTAACCCCCCATGGATAGAGAAACCCGATTTCGGCCGAAATCGGGTTTCTGCCATCATGTAAACGTACTGAGTGTGTCTGTGTTGTCGTGTATCTGTGTATGCGTGTCGCCAGGCACGCATACAATAGCGCTCAAGCACCTGCCCTTTTGCCCTAGATGAGAAAAGTGCCCCTCCTGCTTGGAGCCCAACTTTTTCTTCATTCATCAATATTTAACAATAAAAATTACTCTCTCTGTCATCAATTTCCCCCAAATGTGTTTTGATTACTATTATTATTATTATTATTATTTTTTATACTTCTTCTCTGACCCGCAGCATCAGACAGACAGACAGGCAGGCAGATAATTTAAAGGCAGTTTTACTCTTCTACAAATTAGACAAGTTCACTAGTTTTGTTTCCTTTAAAATCGTAATTATTGAAATGAAAGGTAGGTCTTAAGTTGAGCTACATGACAGTCTGGTGAGGTATATTGTGGTATAGTATTAGTGTTATGCTGCTTGCCTGCTTATGCTTCAACTCTGTTAGAAAACAGAAAAAAAAAATCTTTCAAACATTTGTGAAGATGGTTAATTTATTCAGAGCAGAGGTTTGATAAGTTATTTAATATTTTTTGATTATTTAGCATATTTGGTTATAAAATATGGCCTTGTTTTGTCTGATTTTGCCTGTTATTCATTTATTTATTGAATTTGATAATTTGATATTTGTTAACAAAATAAATGTATAAGTTGAAAATATCCTGCTGTGTTTTTTATTTATTTATTTATTATCATTATTTTTAATTTCATAAATAATTTTGGAGATGGGTTCCCTTTTTTTAGTTTGAGCACCTGCCCTCCAAAATGTCTGTGCACGTGCCTGCGTGTCGCTGTTTATCTATGAATGTGTGTGTGTATGTGCCTGTATGTGTATGTGTGTATGTATGTGTGTGTGTGTGTGTGTGTGTTTGGGTCTGTGTATCAGTGTATCTGTGTGTGCGTGTCGCTGTGTATCTATGCATGTGTGTGTGTGTTTGTGTGTGTGTTTGGTGTGTGTGATTGTGTGGGTCTGTGTATCCATGTATCTGTGTGTGCGTGTCGCTGTGTATCTATGCATGTGTGTGTGTGTTATTAAGAAGTAAGAGCATCATTAGTTGAAAACACACACACACACGCACGCACATCTTTCAATATGAATATGTAAAGCAGTGCAAATGCGATAGACAGTATATTATGTGTGAGATAAGGTGAAGTATAAAACTGAATACACCACAGTTAAAATATACAGTTCAACTCCAGATAACTGTGTTTCTTCAGTGTCTCACCTGCTTTCATGCTTTCATGGTGAATCTGAATTTTATTACAGATGAAAACTGTGCAAACAAAACAGTGTTCACTCCCCCCCGACTGGTGGTAAAGCACGGAGACCGGACCTCTGCCACCTGCTCTCTGTGCCCGTCGTGCCCAGACGACATTTTCGATGTGGAAAAATCCGTCGGATACAACGTGAAAAATGAAAGAAACATCACAGTAACATGGACGGTTGAAAAAATGATGGAATGGAGAACGACTCCAAAGTGTTACTATATTAAGACTGATGGTGTCATTTGTTGCACTCGGCTGAACATTACCGTGTACAGTAAGTTCACTTCTATTTGTAAGATTTATACTCTCTCTCTCTCTATCCATACATCCATCCATTTATCCATCCATCCATCCATCTATTTATTTGTCTATCTCCACAGAGCCTCCAGCCCTGGTCTCCATCAGCTTTTTTAATCACACCGGCCCGTTGTTCGAGTCCTGTAACTACATTCTGCAGTGCAAGGTGCACAACGTGGCTCCGATTAGTAATGTCCGCGTGACCTTCTTCAGAGGTCAGACAGAACTGGGCCAGAAATGGACCTTGAGTAACCTGCAGAAGGAACCAGTGACTGAGGTCTTCTCTCTGGGAATCTCCCCCACTAAAGAAGATGATGGAGCTCAGTACTGGTGTCGAGCAGAGCTGGAGCTGGGACCTGATGGACCACAGCCCCCTCTGATGGTTGTGTCGAAAAAAGTGATAGCTACTGTCCACTGTGAGTCTGATAACAAAGAATGTGTGGCTGGGAAACTGGATAGAAGCTAGATTAGACCAAAATGGGATCTAGAAGCTACAAAGGGAGTAAACTGAACCAGAGATTTGTCAGGTCTTCATAAACACAGCTCCAGATCAGAGTCGGTTTCCATCTGCAGCACCGTGTCGATTCATTACTTGTTTGTGTTTCTCTCACACAGATAAGCCCAGGCAGCTGGCGCCATCACCTCCAGATCTGATCACCCTCACACAAGGAGATCGTCTAGAGCTGAACTGCACGGCCGAGGGGAGCCCCCGCCCCTCGTACACCTGGACCTCCCTGCCAGACGGCGTCCCCCCGTCCACCAGCAGCGTCCTCACCATCCAGTCTGTGGCTTCTGGGCACGAGGGGCAGTACACCTGCTCTGTCAGCAACTACGTGGGCACAAACACTGTGATGTTCCGGGTGGCTGTCAAACGTGAGTTGTTCATTCCCAATCCAGTTCCTTCGTTTCAGCTGCGGTCAGACTTGCACTGAACTTCAGATGTTCCTCTGGAATTATCCGGCCGGCCCTGTAGTAAAAACTGTAGTAAAAATCAAGTACACTTGGAAAGTGGACATTTGAAAAACTTTGGTGAAACGAGCTGAGACAAGTCATAGGACCATGGTCAGAATCAGGGGCGTTTCTAGGATTGAAAGAAAGGGGGGGCTGTTAGAAACAGCGTGTTCTTTTATCCTTTAAGAGAAGTAGAGCCAAACTCAGTTTTGCTCAAATCAAAGTATTTATTTAGGAAAGCAATGAACAGGTTACGGCGAAGCAATGGGCTTCCAGTACATTAGGTGTATCAGAGCGCCTCGAACATCCGGCGCTTGTCCATTTTATACAGTCGATCTTCGTTCCTCCCTCCTCGGAAGTGCGCACGCGTAGGCCATCCTCCTGGCTTTTGGAATACGGAAGTGAACAGGGAGACACTGCCAAATGACGCTATAGTTGCTAGGCAAAGAGTTTTACTTCAAGAACGTCCTTCAACCACAGATGCAATGTGGGGCAAAATTGTTTACAATTGGAGAAAAGATTATTATGTTTCCTGCTTCATCAAAACAATCCTGCCTGTGTAAACATTCGCAACAACTAAACCCAAAGCAAAATACAGAATTAAGTCAACAAAGTCACTCTGTCTGACCTCCACAACTTTATCAGACAGCTGTGAGGCTGACCATCAATTTGACACACACACAATTCTTGTAGATTAAACCTTTAGGAGAGGAAAAGGTTATTATTGAATCTTTTGTACAAGGCCTTATATCTAACTAAAACTATTCCTAGCTTTATTGCTTAGAGTTCAGTCAGCCACAACTTATAGTTAAAAGTTTGAAATTCCTAACAAACCCTCTTTTCACGCCCTTTAAGGGTGTGACCACTTACTGGGAATTTCATGTTCCCCAAAAACCTTCATCCCATCCAGTGCAAACCCGTCCTTATCCTCATCATCTTCATCTCCTTCGTCCTCTGCTTCCTCAGCTTCACAGCATCAGCATCACCTTCCACAGCATCAGCTCAGCTGGGGGCATGAGGCATATTTTCCTCCCTCAGAGCCTTGGTGATGATCCATTCAGTATTTTCAGAGTCTACTGCCATGTCATGTCATGGTACATAGAGGTGGAGACGGCACTGGTCACCCAGCCACCAGGGGCAGTTTGGAAAAAATGTCTTTCAATCACTTCCTATCAGTACACACCTCATAACCCTTCCTGCCAGTAGAAGGGGCCAGGGCCATTCGGTTCTGTGTGACCACACAGGGTACAGGAGCGAGCTGTTCAGATATCAGCTTATTTCAGATCTACTCCAAATACAAAATTATCATCAATTGTCAGTGAGGCTTTTTCAATTTTAAGAGTCAATGATCTGGATCTTAGCCTTGTAAAGATCCTTTCGTGGAATTGATACTTGCCAACAGGCCAGGTAGCAAACTTGCAATGTACAAGCCAGGCGCAGGGCGTAGTTGGTCGTGGTGGAGGAGGTGGAGTCGAAACCGGATGGGAGTGAGTTTGTGAAGACATGAAGCCCAGATCCCAGAGTTTTAAAGGAAAACAAACAGAAAAGTGATTAATTCACTGCAATGCGTAATTGAGATTTATGGTTCTATAAGCTTATAATTAAAAAGGAACAAACAAAATAATCTAAACAAAACATACATACCCTCTTTTGACAACTATTTCAATAAGACTTTTGAGGTGTGGTCGGCCATATCAGTGGACATTAAAAAATAAGAAATTAAACAACTTGAATTTCAAATAGCAGCAGATATGACAGTGTTTGAGTATTTGTGTTCAAACCATTTTCCTGAATTCATTCGACTGCTCCATAACACGATAATTCAGAAGCTTTGACGTCAAACTGTCCTGTGATAAAACAGGAATCACATACAAAGGACAAATGTGTGAGACACGAGATTCAATCAAAACATTTCAGAGTTGACAGCTGAAACAGTTCAAAACAATTTAAATGTTATTCTGCCACAATTTTCTTCATGATGAAATAAAAACAATAATTGAAGCTTAACAACACCTTTCAAATTAAGAGCCTTAGATGTTAAGGTAATGTATAAAACAAAAACAAAAATTTTCTTCCCTGAATTCAAAAAGTTAAAGTGTCTTTAAATAAATTTAAATATAATTATAGATATGACATTCAGTAAAGTGTCTAAACAGAGGGGCTTGTATTCTGGCTTCTGCATTTCATTTAAGATGAAAACAGGCTATGAGTTAAATTGTATTTGACCTCTGACCTTTAGCTGGATTTTAATTTATTCGTATTCCCAATGGTGAAACTATTTATTTTAGGACTCTCAAGAGTTACATGGGGGTCAATCCAACTTCTAGTTTAAATTCCAACTGTAAATAGATTTAACATGTCTTGACAATTGAATTTTAAATGGATGATTTGAATGTGGAATAAAAGCACATAAATGATTTTCAGCTTGATATAAAAGTAATTAAAACAGCATTTCAACAAACAAAGAGAAAAGCTATATTTCCCCTCTCATCAAACCTCTAGCAAAGAAAAGCAGATCAGCTGTTATCTAACTTTCACTGGGCTCATAGCATCGGAGCAGCTTCTCCATACTAAAAAACAAAAAACATTGTTATCTTCATTGTCACACAGCCACAGTTGCGGATGAAACTCTTGTAGGTGTCTAAATGGCTCAAAAATCAAATAAAAAACATTGAAAGAAAAGAAAAAACATTGCACATTAACTGTACTTAGAAGTTTTATTATGAATCTAATTAGTAACTTGTGAAGTATTAAACTGGTCTTTACTATTATCCCTGCTGTGTCAGGTAGAAACTAAATAAGATATTAAACCATTCAGTTTGGAATTATTTACTTCTGAATGAAGCCATATTAAAAAACAAACAAACATACGGACAAACACAAAGCCTCCTTGTGATCTTAACGCCAGATGTACCTCGAGCTGTAAAGCTCTCTGGCCTTCCCCTGATAGCTTTCCGACTCCCCCAAACTCTTATCAGCTAGCAAGCAGCAGGCGAAAATATCTGCCTCTGTCTCTCTCAGTCGTTTGACCTTCGACACACTTTTTACTCTCTCGTTCATACATACAACATACATCAGTTGGCATGCGCATACCACTAGTCTAATTCCTATATATTTCACTAGGAAAAAGTCGTTTTCCTGTCAGTTATTTTCTTCTGTCTCAGTCAGTTTTTTCAGCCAGCTGACTGAGACACACATTTTCTCCTCTCTTATCTCCAGACGCACACACTCCTACTCTCAAACTCTGACACTCACACATTTACACCACCTAAAACCTTATTCAACACAAAACTTCTCCAGAGAGAGGGAAAAAACCCTAAAACAGACACACAAACAAGACAAATCAATTGAGCTCACATTATTACTCATCAATATTTGATGATCTAGGCGTCTTTAAATGTTTATGCTTGACACAGGCAACGGTAAAGTCTGTGTCCCAGCTCCAGTCTCGTCAGAGCAGGTGCTGGTGCAGACTTATCATATATGATTACTTGTATCGCACGGCGAATTTTAAGCTCGATCAAATGTTGCATCTGGTTAGTTAAGCATGGTCCCGTCAGAGCAAGATGCCACGTACAGAATTACAAATTTTCACAGCCGTTTTATCTCTAATCCAAGGGTCGATCCAAAAGCTGTGTCTGGTTTCAGTTAAGCGTCTGGTCTCGTCATAGCAGCGCTGCGCCTTCAGCTCACATTATTTTCACGGATCCCTTCATAGTATTTGCTTCAGGCTCGATTCAACAGTGTATCTGGCCCGATAAGCACCTGTCCCCGTCAGAACCAGTACTCCGTCTCCAGATCCCACTGCAACCCTGCTACCTGAATCTCTATCTTTAGGTCCGATTAAACAACGATGTGTTTGTTAGGTCCCTCACTTTCCTAGTGCAGGCTGACCCTTTCCTCCAAACCACATCCCAACTAGTCTAGGTCGCAGTATTTGCAAACTGTTGTTTAAATCGTCAGTTTACGGTATCCTGCGTCAAGATCTGGGACTTCTATTTCATTCTCATTTCCTCAGTTTCTCACATCACTTTTCCCTGTCCCTCTGTAACAAATCGCCCTGTTTCAACCCCAGGGCAAAGTTACTACGCATTAAATTTAAAGGACACGGGTGGAGCCGACCCACTGTGTTTGTTGCACGCTGCCTGAACAAGTTAACATAAACGAAAAATCCCTATTTGGACCGATAACCTTGTTATCGGTCTTACCAAAAATTAACTAAATATATATATAAACGGAAAACACTCAAACAGGTTGCTTATTATATACTGTATTTACACAAAACACCAATAACCCCCCGCGCTCGTGCCCGCAAACATTGGCGGACCCGTGAACATAAACAAGCTATTTACACACACTCAAACAACAATATTTTCCCACCCCAGGTCCAAACATAATCCCCAAACAAACGTCCAAAACAAAAATGTCTGCAGGTGTGGCGAGGTGAGTGCCGCAAACAAATCAAAGTCCACGCTTTCTCACCCCCTTCCAGTGCCCAGAAAATGTTCAGTCCACGATATAAGCCATTACAAAAATCTCCCAGGTAATAATCCCGTTCCAGAGAAAAAATCCTTTCGGTTGTAAATGATATATCCAGTTCCTCGAACCACTGGCCGCACCGCCCGCCCGCAGCTCCATAAAAAAACACACACCCTCTCGACGGGACGTCACTTCCCCATATTTAACACATTTCCTTTACAAAAACCCCATATTTACATAATCACACAAATAATAAACAATCACACAAATAATAAACAAATACATACATAGATCCATTTCCTCATTCCTATAGTTTTAAGGTGTCTGACCAATGACATATGTAACTTTTTTGATCCATAAAGTGCACTGCGGTGACCTTTACACCTCTATTTAACATTGGTTTGCCAATGTTCATTGCCTACCAAAGACACTACACATATTATTTTTTACCTCCTTCTCATCTCCGCACACTCAAAATCTACATCAATAAACAGAACTTGTTTTAACAGGTTATCTGCTTACCTTATAGTTTGAGTATGTGGAGAATCGGCAGGAGCAGCCACGACCTTGGGGTCTCCGGTCTTTCTGGTCAAAAGGTTCTCTTCAGGATTACGTCTTAAAGAGCTTCTCTTAAAGAATCACGTTGGGTGGTCGCCAAATTGTTAGAAACAGCGTGTTCTTTTATCCTTTATGAGAAGTAGAGCCAAACTCAGTTTTGCTCAAATCAAAGTATTTATTTAGGAAAGCAATGAACAGGTTACGGCCAAGCAATGGGCTTCCAGTACATTAGGTGTATCAGATCGTTCCTCCCTCCTCGGAAGTGCGCACGCGTAGGCCATCCTCCTGGCTTTTGGAATACGGAAGTGAACAGGGAGACACTCCCAAATGACGCTATAGTTGCTAGGCAACGAGTTTTACTTCAAGAACGTCCTTCAACCACAGATGCAATGTGGGGCAAATTGTTTACAATTGGAGAAAAGATTATTATGCTTCCTGCTTCATCAATACAATCCTGCCTGTGTAAACATTCGCAACAACTAAACCCAAAGCAAAATACAGAATTAAGTCAACAAAGTCACTCTGTCTGACCTCCACGACTTTATCAGACAGCTTTGAGACTGACCATCAATTTGACACACACACAATTCCTGTAGATTAAACCTTTAGGAGAGGAAAAGTTTATTATTAAATCTTTTGTACAAGGCCTTATATCTAACTAAAACTATTCCTAGCTTTATTGCTTAGAGTTCAGTCAGCCACAACCTATAGTTAAAAGTTTGAAATTCCTAACAGGGCTCAGCCCCTAATGCTGGTGAATGTTTGCGCGCATAGCGCGCGCCAATTTTTTTTGGGCTCATTTGGGGCTGCGGATATCCATTGTTTCAGACAGTTCATAGATTGGTTCAATCAGAAAGAGTGTGATTTTTCTCTGTATCTTTGCTTGTATTCATTCAGTATAAGATAACAGAAGAGACAGAATTTCAGGGTCATTGTGAAATTTGACAACACAAATATGCACTTTTCTCAAATAGAGAGAAATAATTTTCCTGCTTGTAAAGGAAAGACGGATATACTAGTTTTCATATCCGCGTCACTCCCAAATCCTTATTCTTAAAGGGACCACACACAATGGATGGAGAATGGACCTGCCAGTGTCAACTTCTGAGTTGTTTATTTGTTGTATTATGAGCAGAAGGGAATAAGATACACAATACACAAAAATACATTAAAATTATTTCAAAAATAGTTATTTCTTACATTTCAAATTTGCTCGTTCACACTCTTGCTCACTGGAGACATTTTCTAACAAAATAGCTAGCTTAGTGTTAACATAGCTCGTTACAATATTCCTTTTCATTTGCCTCAAGTAAACCTAAATTTAAGCAGGTAACAATCGTTAACAACTACAGATAGCCACATTCTGTAACTACCTGTACTTACAATTTCACTCCGTGCATCATTTACTATGAGCGGGCTGAAGAACATTTTAGGTGGGTTTTACAACTATCATTCGTTATATACATACAATTTTCACCGTGTAATCTGCAATTGATAGCGTGGACCGTAATCTGCAATTAGCAGGCAAGGATCAACGTCTCAGTTCTACCACGTAGCCCTAGTGGTAACTGTAAACTATGCATACAACGAAATTATAGGTACTACTTCTCGTGGTGCATAAAAAAAACACAACCACACAACAACATCAAACAAACCACAACAGACTTAGAGTAGATATATATTAATAAAAACCAGAGCAGACGCTACAGGTCAAGTTTGGATGAGCATGCTGATGTTTGATGTCTGATTGAATATTCTCTGTTCCTCTTCTTTTTTTAGCCTACATCACCACGTACATAACAGTTGCTGTTCTTGTGGGCATCGCGTGCTTGATGGGAGGAGTCTTTTGTTTCTACAAACGAAGCAAAAAACACTGGGCCGTACCCACTGATGGAGAGTGAGTCTGTTGGAAGTTGTGACAAGTGTGTGGAGAAGTTGTTTTGAGATACGATGCAGAGTTGACGTCGGACTCGTGGCCTTAGCTGCATCTCTCTCGCTGTCAATTGCTGTCGTCTGTCTATTGACGACTTAAAATGCCCGAAATTATTTCAGTCTCAACTTGTGTGAGTGTCTGTATCTCAGGTTTAAAACATACTCATGGTTTAACATTGGTTTTAGGCAGCGCCGCCGCTCCCATAACGCGCACTACGCGCTGTGCGAAGGGCACCAAGTCCTGAGGGGGCCCCAAAAATAGGCAACTGAAAAATCATCATAGTTATAATAATTATGTAGCCGAGCGTTTGGTTGTATCATAGGTCCGGCCTCAGCCGACAAAGGACACAAGAGCAGGTCATGCGCTCGGGACATCACACCCGTTTTTTCTCCGTTCATTTAACAACTTCACTCATCACAGAACCCACTTCCTTTAAAAACCCCTTTCAAAATAAGAGTCACTACCAACAACCCGCTTAGAACAGGAAATACAAATCAACCCTCAACAATAACGTCATTAAATAAAATAGCTTACAATTATAATGCCGATATTATTTCAGTATAGAAATATTAGGCACCTTTTAGGCATGTATATCACAAAACAGGCAGAACAAGAGATATATTTAATTGCTCAAAAAAAAGGTGGTGGTGACAGCAGGTGACAATGTAGAGACCTGTTGTCCCCCTCCAACTGATCCTGCTCTTTGGCCACCACAAGTTTTAGACGCGGATCGTGTTGAAGTAGTAAGAAGAGGTCCATTTAAAATCCCATCAGATTTTAATTTTCCAAGGGGACTAGATGGCAGGGCGTTTCATAGTAGCCTACAATTCAAAACACTCTCAAATGGAGAGAAAATCACAAGAAGTTGGCTTGTTTACTCGCAACAAAGCAAAGCTGTGAAGATGTTCTCAATACTTGAATGTGTGTTTTAGCTGTTCTTCATAGTGTGTTTACAAAGTAAAGTAAAATTGTGTGAATTATCTGCTTCTAAATCTTTGCTTTATTGAAGAAGATTGCTAACTTGCATACTTCTGCTTTTAAGTTTGTATTTATGGATGACTATTTAATTTCTACTAAGATTTTGCACATCCCAATACTTGTGTGTATGTATGTTTTGGCTGTTCTGTGTACTGTGTTTACAAAGTAGATTTTCCTTTTTCGTTTTAATAAAATGTTAAACTGGCAGAAACAAAAGTTTTTTCTCGGGGGGGGGGCCATCATAATGGAGTTATGCTTTGGGCACCAACATGGTTAGCAGCGGCACTGGTTTTAGGTAAATTTATACATTTCATTTCACGGACGAAACCACATTGTTGGACAAAATTTGAAAAAATGATTCACATATTCTTTCACACTGAAGTTCCCGAATGTATTTCTATGACTTGTTAAAGTTAAGTTCAACACTTAACTGTATTTTGTGAGCTACCCACTGAAGTACATTTTTTATTTGGTGAAAGAAAGATCATCTCTCTCTTTTTCTGTTTTCAGTGTATGTACAGTTAGTGTGTAGTTAAAAATCCAGTGTAAATGTGAAGCTAATAAAGTATTCGTTGGCTAAATGGGTCACTTGTTGTGGTTATTTTATATATTCAATTTTTTTAGTAATTGGAACTAATAATGTCTTAGTGTGTATTAGTCTGTGTTCTGTCTGGAGCATCCAGCTCAAATCCATCTCTACTGAAGACATAACGCTGTTAAAGGAAGTCACTAATATACATATGTATTTGAAAGTTCAGTAATTTAAACACAGTCCTTTTACCAAATATTACAAAATAAGCCCCCGTTGTGTAATCGAGCTCTCGTGGTTTTAATGTCCTTTTAGCAACTTCCTGCCTCCTGTTAACACGGTTACATGTCTACTTCTTACTTCCCTAGAAAAGGGGAAAGAAAGAAATGAAGCGGTCATGTTTTCTGGCTTAAAGTCCAAAGTGTCATGAATGCCCCGCCCACTCTACTGTCCAAACCCGGAACACCAGTGTGATAACAATCAAAAGCCCAAAGCAACAGACCGCAGACATCACCGATAATTCAACCCCATGCAAACGACACTAGAAAATGACACATGCACAAAGCGTTTTGCTCGCCACCTGGTGTCTGGCTGCGGTACTGGACCTCGCTACAGACTCTGGCCCCATATGTGTCAGATGGTGTTGTTCGTATCAGGGATATTTTGGCTTCATGTCTGGATAGTGAGAGTGAGTGAGTATAGTCACTCTATTATCTTTATCCATGTTACTCATTTCCTCATGTTACTTTGAATTAGTAAAATAGTAAAACAGACAAACTACATGTATGTTCGGAAATCATTGTATAAATATTTGTAATCTGTGTCAGTGAATGTGCTGTTAAAAATGTCACTGCAAAGAACTTTATAACTTCATTTAGAGTTGTGCTGTCTACAAGACATTTAAAATTATTTGTGGAAGTTCTGACATTGAGCAAAGCAGCGATGTGTTAAACCTCATGGAAATCTTGTGTGACCTTGTGATAACCCACGAATAACTGGTTTCACTTCACACGCTCTTTCTTTTCTGTTTTATTTTACATTTCCTGGAACAAGCTACCGTCCACTCAGAACACAAATATTGTCACATAAACAGCTTCAGGGAATAAAAACAATGAGAAAACTCTCATCTCATCGACACAATACTTACTAATTAATGACTTTCTTTGTATTTCACTTGTCAATCTGCAAAGTGATGGTAAGACAACACTCTTCTGTGTATATATACATAACTATAATACATAAACAGCCAGTTAATATGTTATTAATAGTTTTATTTATTCTGCACAGCCCCACATTTATTCTAACTCGTGTTGTGTTGAAAGAGAAACCCCCCAGTACTACTGAAGTGTTTTTAGGTGTTTTCCCCACCGAGCTCCAAAGGAAACAGCCGTTATAACCCGGCCTAAAGAAATAACCACATTCAAACCTTATCAAGGAGAAAGTATCAACAGTCAGAGCTGTGAATGAGAAGAAAAATCACATTTTGAATATTAAATAAATTGTCTGGTGTGAGGAAGCAAAGTGGAAGATCAGTATTAACTTCGAGGTCTGGGGCAGAAAGTCAAAAGTTTAATAGAAATACACGAGAATGTGTTTATATGTAATTGTATTTGAAATATGAAACAAATATTGTCATACAGACATTTTGTTTATCAATGACCTGATCAACGCTGCCACCTACTGGTGTAAAAAGTTATGATTACATTCTTTAGAGGTGAGATGAAAACTTTAAAATAAAGTCCTGGACATGAACAGAGTATTTCATTGACTGTGGATTTATACTTGAGCGTATCTGAGTATATGAGTATTTATAATTTAATATCAGAATCACACCAAAAACACACAATGTCCAGAAACTAACTTCATAATTTGGGGTTTTGTTTATTCAGTGAATCACATTTTTTTAATGATTCAGGTTCTTTAGTTTTTCATTTTTTTCACTGAAATTTATCTCTGTCTCTTCTAATGAGAAGAACTTGAGTCAGAACTGAAAATCTGTTCAGAGATTCCCTCTAAAATTGATTTTCCAATCTTTTCATTTCTTCTGCCACAAGCTCCAAACCTCCTCTGACCCTCATCCTCCCTTTCTGCTGCTTCTTTGTTTAACTTGCTTGTGATGCTGATGGAATTATTGAGACTGAACACGCCAGAGAAAATGTGATGTCTGCCAGTTTAGATATCATGTGTGTGATTCCCACGTCCCGAAGCCATTATCAGTGTAAACCGGATAGAACCTTGTTTCACCGGCTGTGTGGTTTTTCTCTGTGGTTTTGATGACTTGCGAGGGAGGAAACAAGAGATAAGGGAAGTCTGCAGTTTGACCTGCATACCTTTGAGTTTGCACTGCGGTGGAAAACTACTCAGTACATACTCAACATCAGAGAAGTGTAAGCTCATTGAAACTGCACATAACTTCCGTTACCAGGACAACTTCAACATATTTCCTTTTACTCTAATCATGATCAATTGTAAGGGTCTAGAAAAGTGCTGTTATCAATTTCATTTTTTTATTTTTCTTCTCATGATGATTATTATTTTGATCATATTCACATTATTGATTAATTATTGGATGATGATGACCATGAGTCCTTCTCTGGTGACATCACCGCGTCTCTTGAACCGTTTTTAGTTTCGTTTTCAACCTGTCCCCTCCTCCTCTTCCTCCTCTCCACACACACACACACACACACACACACACACACACACACACACACTCACTCGATCTAAAGCTAACGGGAACGAGGACTCGTTAAGTTAGAAGCTTTTCTCGATCCGGATCAGACTGAACTGATTTCTCTTCTGGTTCCTGTCCGACCTGGAGACATGTTCTTCCGCTACGTGCTGCTGATCGTCTCTCTGGTGGATCTCCTGTCGGACTTCCGTGTGTCCTGCTGTGGTGAGTCTGATATTTATAGACATGTCGCTCATCATCAGATATAGTTATAGTGCTCTTAATGCTTTTACATATATGTGTCTCTGTGTTTATGTATGTGTATTTGTGTTTGGGTGTGTGAGTGTGAGTCAGTGTGTCTTTGTTGTCGTGTATCTGTGTATGCGTGTCGCCAGATAGTGCTCAAGCACCTGCCCTTTTGCCCTGGATGAGAAAAGTGCCCCTCCTGCTGGAGCCCAATTTTTTCTTCATTCATCAATATTTAACAATAAAAATTACTCTCTCTGTCATCAATTTCCCCCAAATGTGTTTTGATTACTATTATTATTATTATTATTATTATTATTATTATTATTTATACTTCTTCTCTGACCCGCAGCATCAGACAGACAGACAGGCAGGCAGATAATTTAAAGGCAGTTTTACTCTTCTACAAATTAGACTAGTTCACTAGTTTTGTTTCCTTTAAAATAATTATTGAAATGAAAGGTAGGTCTTAAGTTGAGCTACATGACAGTCTGGTGAGGTATATTGTGGTTTAGTATTAGTGTAACGGTGCGTGCCTGCTTATGCTTCAACTCTGTTAGAAAACAGTAAAAATAAATCTTTCAAACATTTGTGAAGATGGTTAATTTATTCAGAGCAGAGGTTTGATAAGTTATTTAATATTTTTTGATTATTTAACATATTATTTGGTTATAAAATATGGCCTTGTTTTGTCTGCTTTTGCCTGTTATTCATTTATTTATTCAATTTGATAATTTGATATTTGTTAACAAAAATAAATGTATAAGTTGAAAATATCCGACTGTGTTTTTTATTTATTTATTTATTATTATTATTTTTAATTTCATGAATAATTTTGGCGATGGGTGCCCTTTTTTTAGTTTGAGCACCTGCCCCCCAAAATGTCTGTGCACGTGCCTGCGTGTCGCTGTTTATCTATGCATGTGTGTGCGTGTGTGTGTGTGTGTGTGTGTTTGGTGTGTGTGATTTTGTGTGTCTGTGTATCCGTGTATGCCTGCCGCTGTGTATCTATGTATGTGTGTGTGTGTGTAAATATAGATTATTTTGATAATAATAAAGTTTTGATAATAAACAACTTAGCCTATTGAAATTGTATGTTGAAGTTGTTAAAATAAAATCTCTCAATATGAATATGTAAAGTAGTGCAAATGCGATAGACAGTATATTATGTACAGTGTGTGATAAGGTGAAGTATAAAACTGAATGACCAACTGCTAAAAGATACAGTTCAATTCTAGATGTGTTTCTTCAGTGTCTCACCTGCTTTCTTGGTGAATCTGAATGTTTTTTACAGATGAAAACTGTGCAGAGAGAACAGTGTTCACTCCCCCCCGACTGGTGGTGAAGCACGGCGACCGGACCTCTTCCACCTGCTCTCTGTGCCCGTCGTGCCCAGACGACATTTTCGATGTGGAAAAATCCGTCGGATCCAACGTGAAAAATGGAAAAACAATTACATGGACGGTTGAAAAAATGATGGAGTGGAAAACGACTCCAAAGTGTTACTATACTAAGACTGATGGTGTTCAGTGTTGCACTCGGCTGGACGTTGTCGTGTACAGTAAGTTCACTTCTATTTGTAAGATTTATACTCTCTCTCTCTATCCATCCATCCATCCATTCATCCATCTTTTTGTCTGTCTCCACAGAGCTTCCAGATCTGGTCTCCGTCAGCTTTTTTAATCACTCCGGCCCGTTGGTCGAGTCCCGTAACTACACTCTGCAGTGTGAGGTGCAGCAAGTGGCTCCGATTAATAATGTCCTCGTGACCTTCTTCAGAGGTCAGACACAATTGGGCCAGAGACAGCTCTTGAATGAACAGAAGGAACCAGTGACTAAGTTCTTCTCTCTGGACATCTCCACCACTAAAGAAGATGATGGAGCTCAGTACTGGTGTCAAGCAGAGCTGGAGCTCGGACCTGATGGACCACAGCCCCCTCCGATGGTTGCATCGAAAAAAGTGATCGCTACTGTCCACTGTGAGTCTGATAACAAAGAATGTGTGGCTGGGAAACTGGATAGATGCTAGATTAGACCAAAAAGGGGTGTCGAAGCTTGAGGGGAGTAAACTGAACCAGAGATTTGTCAGGTCTTCATAAACACAGCTCCAGATCAGAGTGGGTTTCCATCTGCAGCACCGTGTCGATTCATCACTTGTTTGTGTTTCTCCCTCACAGATAAGCCCGGGGAGCTGGCGCCATCACCTCCAGATCTGATCACCCTCACACAAGGAGATCGTCTAGAGCTGAACTGCACGGCCGAGGGGAACCCCCGCCCCTCGTACACCTGGACCTCCCTGCCAGACGGCGTCCCCCCGTCCAACAGCAGCGTCCTCACCATCGAGTCTGTGGCTTCTGGGGACGAGGGGCAGTACACCTGCTCTGTCAGCAACAACCTGGGCACTAACACTGTGATGTTCCAGGTGGCTGTCAAACGTGAGTTGTTCATTCCCAGTCCAGTTCCTTTGTTACAGCTGCGGTCAGACGTGCACTGAGCTTCAGATGTTCCTCTGGAATTATCCTGCCGGCTCTGTAGTAAAAACTCCTGAGAATGTCCAAGCGAGTCCATGTGAGACCACAGCAGGTTAATGTCCGAAGTATTCGCTTCGAGCAAGTGGGTGTGTCAATGACATTTCGAAACTAACAAAACAAACAAAAATTCAAAATCAATCCAAATATCTCACGTACACACTTGGAAAGTGGACATTTGCAAAACTTTTGGTCAAATGAGCTGAGACAAGTCATAGGACCACGGTCAGAATTGTGACATTTCCTCAAACTGTGTAAACATTGAAGTGCGAATCATTAGGTTCATCCTTCCCCAAAGGAGACGATGTTGTCATAACTCTAGGGTGCATTGTCCTATCAGCAAGCCTGAACAGCTCTATGTGTCAATATTTCCTCAGTGTCATAGCGCAACCGACTGATTCGCCATGAAACAGGAAGTACTTTGTAAATCCACTCTGCATTATCCAACCGGCTCTGAACTACTGACCTATGATCACAATCATGATCTGAACAGCTTCATATATTAATATTAACTCAGGGTCATAGCGCCACCTACTGATCAGTGTGAAAATTAAGTTGTTGTAACATTGTCCAAATGACACAAAATTGCTCACGCTACATCAGAGTATGTAATGTAATCATTGTGATGGCGCCACCTATTGGCAGCAGGAAGTAAGCTTTGTTTTACAACTATCATTCGATTTACAGTTCAGTTCTACCACGTAGCCCTAGTGGTAACTGTAAACTATGCATACAATGAAATTATAGGTACTACTTCTCGTGGTGCATAAAAACAAACACAACCACACAACAATATCAAACAAACCACAACCGACTTAGAGTAGATATACTAATAAAAACCAGGGCAGGCTCTACAGGTCAAGTTTGGATGTGCATGTTGTTGTTTGATGTCTGATGTTGAATATTCTCTGTTTCTCTTCTTTCTTTAGCCAACATCACCCCGTACATAATAGCAGTTGTTGTCCTTGTGGTTATCGCTGGATTGATCACAGGAGCCGTCATTTTCTACAAACGAAGCAAACGTGGAGATGTTTTGTGAAACGCTGCAGAGTTGAAGTCGGACTCGTGGCCTGAGCTGCATCTCTCTCGCTGTCATTTGGTGTCGTCTGTCTACTGAAAACATAAAATGCCCGAAATAATTCCAGTCTCAACTTGTGTGAGTGTCTGTAGCTCAGGTTTAACACATACTCATGGTTTAACATTGGTTTTAGGCCAATTTATACATTTTATTTCACAGACAAAACCACATTGTTGGACAAATTTTGAAAAACAATTTCACATATTCTTTCACACTGAAGTTCCCGAATGTATTTTTATGACTTGTTAAAGCTAAGTTCAACACTATACTGTATTTTGTGGGCTACCCACTGAAGTAAATTTTTTGTTTGGTGAACGAAAGATCATCTTTCTCTTCTTCTGTTTTCAGTGTATGTACAGTTAGTGTGTAGTTAAAAATCCAGTGTAAATGTGAAGCTAATAAAGTATTCGTTGGCTAAATGGTTCACTTGTTGTGGTTATTTTATATATTACAATTGTTTCGTAATTGGAACTAATACTGTCTTAGTGTGTGTTGACCTGTACAGACACTTCTCTTTCTTACTTCTGCTGTATGGGTGACTGGCTGTTTCTCTTTGGTAGTCCTTCAACTGAAATCTCTTTCTTCAATCTGCAAGTCAGAAAAACGGTCAAAACAGGACTAGCTGTGTTTTTTAAGATAAACTGGAAGTACAATATCTGTCAAGATGCTAAATATGGATCATTTTGCATCGTAAAAAAATCCCTGTTAGAAGTCGGCCAGTGAATTGCCTGCTTCTTTCATTGAAACTGATGGAAAAGATTCAAATCGTTGTTGACATTGTGTCAGAAAGGCGTAGATTAAGGTGCGATTTATTTTGTGAATGTTGAAATACTGCTCATAAAATAAAACAAGAACCGTTGGGGAATCAGAGCTAAGCTGAAATGAGGGAGGTCATTTTCATGCTGTCTTTTGAGACACAAACCAAACTGTAAGAACTAACTTTCAACTTGTTTGAGGAAATAACAGTTTTTCAACATTATTAGCTGCTGCTGGCAATTCATTGCAATGGGACAACAACAACTGATAAAGATCAACAATTAGCATAGATGTGCAGATTACTTTAGCCAATGGGGATGCGTCAGTAAATCTCCACAATGTGATTGGTGCCTCAGACGCCGACGGGACAGCGTGAAAAGATTTAAAAAGACACAACTGTTGCATCTGGAGGACAGTCACTGAGACGGTGAAGGACAGCGATGGCTCGTCTCACAACTCTTCTCTTTGCCATGTGGCTTGGTGAGTAGGCAGAAGTTCTCTCTGTGTTCTAGTTTCAAACTGTTTCAGTAAAGCAATGCATCACATTTCTGTCTTTTATCAAGTTGTGAAAGTGAAGGATTTTGTGACATGACCGGGTCTGACCAAGAAATACTGCTGCTGCTTCTTTCTCTTTTGGCCAGATATTGTGATAAGATGTTCTCTGTCTCTTTCAGGTGTGACAGTGAGCACAGTGGTTGATCTGGAGAAGAGAATCCTAGGAGGTCGTGAGTGTGGACCAAATGAGCGTCAGTACCATGTCAAGCTGATGACCAATGGTGATTTTTGTGGCGGCTCTCTGATCACAGACCGGTGGATTCTGACTGCAGGTCACTGCTTTAAGCAAGGAGGGTGAGAAAGTGATTAAACTTTTACTTTAATGCTCTGATGCACCGGTCATTAATGGTTTGATGTAAAACTATGATTAATAACCAACAATATTTAAATATGATGTGTTGAGTGTGATTCAGTGATGTTTAAACTTTTACCTGTAGGACGTTCACCGCACATATAGGCGGCTATCCTGGTCCTCCTAAAAAAGTGGGAATCAAAGATCCACCTGAGTTCTTAAACGACGGCGAGGAGCACGACCTCATGTTACTGAAGCTGCCTGAAGCAGTTGATATCAAACCTGTACAAGTCCCGACTATCAACATCCTCCCAAGAGGTGAGTTCTCATCCTTCCAGTGAACATTTGAAAATAAAAAGAATTAAGAAGAATTAGTTAATTAACTATGTATGGTTTCAAATATATTTATATATTTTTTTTACAGAGGTGCTACGGTTCAGCTTGCAGGTCGAAGTAAGATTAATGTTATTGGATCATTTTTATAATGTTTTTTTTACTTGAGTTCTTGTTTTGTTAAGAGACAAATGTTTAAATCAATCAGGTTTATCTTCATAATAATCTTCCAGTGGTGAGTTCACTGGTAAAAACCTTTCTTCTCCTCAGCAAATGGGAGTGCAGGTCTGTCTTGTGTTGGTCTGGACATATCTGTCTGTAAGACTTTCAAAGCCTTGAAAGATCAGCACTTCATCTGTACCCAGACACTTTTGTTGGGAATCCATCCTGTGAGTACACATTATCAAACTCTGTTACGTTTCTTCAGCTTTAACAATTTTTCAATTGTTGGTTATAAATAAAAATAATAATATGAGTAAAAAAGCGCAATAAATACATGTTTGTCTTTCACAGGGTGACACTGGTGGAGGAGTGATGTACCAGGACATGATTTATGGTGTCATTTCACAAGGTTATAAAAACAGTGTCGCTGGTTCGCCAATTTGGGCTATGGGCCTCTGTTATGGGCCATACAAAGAGTGGATAAAAAAGACTACCGCCCAACCAAGAGCAAATTTAACTTTTGGTTGATGGTGAAATGTTCAGTTTTAAACAGACATTTCACATCAAGCTTTACAGTTGATGTCATTGTTCATTAAATGTCCAGCTATAATTTGTAAAGCCCTTTATTCTTTTAACACAACCTTTAAAGGTTCAGTGTGTAAGATTTAGGTGAAAGCACATATCTGCAGAAAATGAATATAGAATAATCCTAGTGAGTTTTCCATTTGTGTGTTTCCACTAATTATATGAATTGGTTTTTTTCCTCACTGTAGAATGGGCCCTTTGAATTCAAATACTTTATAGTTACTTCAGGAGCGAGTCCTTTCTCCGGAGATAGCCCGGACTGGACAAACTAAACACCTTTAGAGTTTTTATGACAGCTGAAGCTACCACAGGTCCTCTAACGTGTTTGAAAGGGCAGGGTGAGGTGAGGGGCATTGAGCTGCAACATGACGCTTGACCACTAGATGTCACTAAATTCTACAAACTGAACCTTTTAAGAAAATTTCAATCTGTAAAAATAATGTTTCACATTGTCTTATATGTAAATTCAACAGATTGTGTCTTTTTATACAGTCATTCTATTGGGGACAAACTAAATACAACATAAACTACAAAAGGAGACACAGTAATAAACTGCTCTACTTTCACCAGTTCTGAAAATACAATGAACAATGTCACTTCCTTCTGTTCTGTCAACTGAAATAAAATGAGTAGCATTTCATCTGTGTCAGTTGTTTTCATGCTTTCAGTTTCTAGTTTGTCGAGTCAGTTTTATACTTTTATTAAATTTCCGCTCCATGTGAAATGTTTGAGGGGAGAACATCAACAACTGGGCTTTAATTATAGCATGGATCATGAAAATGTGTTTTGTAATTCAACCATATTAGAAAGACAACCATACCATCCCTTTAAGAATCAATTCAACTTTGGTGTTGATCCGGATAAAGGAGTTAATCCAGAATATATGTGACTGTCTATAACATTTTGAGTAATATGCTTTAAAAAAAACTTTTTCAACAATTTCCCAGGTTATCATTCTGTTATTGTAAGGAAAAAAATATATGCATGTTTAGAGAAATGGTCAAATTACCCTGCGGTTTTTTTCTCGGCTCTGATCAGCGGCGATGGAAACGTGACACCAGGGTGAACATGATAATTTGGCAATTTTCTTGTAATGTTGTCGTCCAACATCTCACCAGGGAAGAAAACTTTAAATGAAATGAAACAGCAAAGTTACATTGAAGTTCAGATACACTTGCTGCACAGACAATAGTACCCAGTGCTTCATGTGTTATCACACCTTCAGGCAAATTCAGGACTCAAGTTGTAGTTGCATATCAGTTACTGAGTGAAATATTTCCTTCTGCTATTGAACTTATCATCACAGCAAGAGGAGATATATAACTAACTTTAACAAGAACGTTGTGTTTAATGTCTTATCTTCAGTTGAGACACACACAGACACGCATGCACAAATACACACACACACACACACACACACACACGTGCGCACACACACACACAGTTACCTAAGATTAAACTGGAAGCCACATCATTTGCAAAGTAATGAAATGACTCAACAGCTGGTCAGACCTAACTTGTCCTTGGTTCTTTCTACACTAAACATGCTCCTGTCTACAGTCATTCTATTGAGGATAAAATAAAACATAAACTACAAAGGGAGACAGAGTAATAAACTGCTCTACTTTCAACAGTTCTGAAAATACAATGAACAATGTCACTTCCTTCTGTTCTGTCAACTGAAATAAAATGAGTAGCATTTCATCTGTGTCAGTTGTTTTCATGCTTTCAGTTTCTAGTTTGTCGAGTCAGTTTTATACATTTATTAAATTTCCGCTCCATGTGAAATGTTTGAGGGGAGAACATCAACAACTGGGCTTTAATTATAGCATGGATCATGAAAATGTACATGAAAAGCCACATCATTTTCAAAGTAATGAAATGACTCATCAGCTCGTCAGACCTAACTTGTCTTTGTTTTTTCAACACTAAAAATGCACGTGTATGCATGGGGTTAGAAAAAATACAATACACCCAAAAACAAAATAAAAGTACTCTATAAGTCTGGGACCGAAGGGATGTAATTAAGTGGTTTCATAATTATTTTATATTAATTAGATTCATAGAATATTGAACTATGAACTAATAAGGAGACGATTACAATCAGAAGTGCAGCAGCCTCCTACAAAAATGTCACATTGAATAAACGATTTAGCAAACTTTATTCTTTTAACCTTGATTAGACTGAATGAAGTCATCACCCTTTCAACGGTGACCTGAATACACATCAATCTTTACAATTCAATTAAACAGACTACCCCAAAATTATTTAGGATCAATGAAGTTTACCTGTTTGTTGGTCTTTCCAACAAAAGCTCAGTAGGTTATATAAATACTCATAAAATATGTTTCAGCTACGTACAAAATACCTCCAATATATACTTTCTTTACCAGATCCAAAATTTGTACCTCTTTATTTGATGAACTTCACAAGTTCTTCATCATTACCTACATATAAGTACTGATACGTGATGTATTTGTACAGCATTCGTACAAATTATTACACTGTATGTTTATCTAAACTGTTATCCCAAAATTTGCATGGATGTGCAGGTTACTTGAGCCAATGGGGATGCGTCAGTAAATCTTCACAATATGATTGGTGCTTCAGAGGCCGACAGGACAACGTGAAAAGATTTAAAAAGACACAACTGTTGCATCTGGAGGACAGTCACTGAGACGGTGAAGGACAGCGATGGCTCGTCTCACAACTCTTCTCTTTGCCATGTGGCTTGGTGAGTAGGCAGCAATTCTCTCTGTGTTCTAGTTTCAGACTGTTTCAGTAAAGCAATGCATCACATTTCTGTCTTTTATCAATTTGTAAAAGTGAAGCATTTTGTGACATGACCGGGTCTGACCAAGAAATACTGCTGCTGCTTCTTTCTCTTTTGGTCAGATACTGTGATAAGATGTTCTCTGTCTCATTCAGGTGTGACAGTGAGCACAGTGGTGGATCTGGAGAAGAGAGTCCCCGGAGGACAACCGTGTCTATCAAATGAGCGTCAGTACAATGTCCCGCTGGTAGACACTAATGGAAACAATTTCGTGTGTAGCGGCTCTCTGATCACTAACCAGTGGATTCTGACTGCAGGTCACTGCTTTGTGCCAGGACGGTGAGAAAGTGCAACAACTTTTACTTTAATGCTCTGATGCACCGGTCATTAATGGTTTAATGTGAAACTATGATTAATAACCAACAGTATTTAAATATGACGTGTTGACTTACGTTACCTGTAGGACGTACACCGCATATATAGGCAAGCATGGTGGTACTCTTCAAGAAGTGCAGATCACAGATCCACCTGTGATCTTCGCAGACGACATCTACGGCACACAACACGACCTCATGTTACTGAAGCTGCCTGCAGCAGTTGTTGGTATAAATCCTGTACCAGATCCCGACTGTGGAAATCCTCCCAAGATGTGAGTTCTCATCCGTCCAGTGAACATGTGAAAATAAAAACTAGAATTATTTTATTAACTTTGAATAGTTTCAAAATATATTTTAATTAAAATTTTTCTTTTTTACAGAAATGATAAGGTTCAGATTGCAGGTCACGGTTCCATACAGATTGGCCCACAAAATGAAAGAAGTGAGATTAATGTTATTGTATTATTTTTATAATCTTTTTTTCCTTGTGGTCTTGTTTTGTTGAGAGACAAATATTTAAATCAATCAGGTTTTTCTTTGTCTTCATATTGTGTTGATAATTTATAAAAAAGAAACTCATAGATTAAATGTAATTCATTAAAGTATCAACAAGTATAATAATCTTCCAGTGGTGAGTTCACTTGTAAAAACTTTTCTTCTCCTCAGTATCTGGTGATTCTGACACTCTCTATTGTGCTGATATGAACATCATGGACTGTCAGACGTTCAGAACCTTTATGTGTCAGAACAATGAACCTTTATACTCACAAAGGCAACATGAGCACTGGATGTGTACACATGCACCTGCGAAGGATGCCACTCACGTGAGTACACATCTTCTAACTTTGTTTAGTTTCTTCAGCTTTAACAAGTTTCAATTGTTGGTTATAAACAGAAATAATAATTTGAGCAAAAATTGCAATAAATCACGTATGTTTTCACAGGGTGACTCAGGTGGAGGAGTGGTGTACAAGGGCAAGATTCATGGTGTCATTGTAGGGGGTCATCCTACAGTTGTCGGTGGTTGGCCACTGGCATCTATTGACCTCTGTCATCCACCATACTTGACCTGGATCAATCGTATTACCCACCAACCAGTAACAAATGCATATTTTGGTTAATGGTGACATTTTCAGGTTTTAACAGACATTTCCCATCAAACTTTACAGTTGATGTCATTTTTCATTAAATCTTTAACTATCATTTGTCAATTTGTGAAATATTTGTTAAACAATTGTATAGGAAATAGAATGTGACAAAATAAGCAATTCAGCATAGATGCTTCTGTTATCATACAACCATTGTATTGGAAACAAAACTATAACTGTAGACATAATAAAAGTCTGTTCTTCTTTTTCCAATACTGAAAAGAAAATGAACAATTTGACTTTTTTTTCCCAACGTTCTGTCAACTGAAATGAAATGAGTATCAATGCATTTGTGGCTTGTTGTTTTTAAGGTTTTAGTGTCATACTGGAAGTCATACTACACACATGAACACATTCCTGCACAGTGTTAAACTTCTTTAGTCAATGTTTTGTCTTACCTTTAGTACCAATGAATTGAATGACTACCCTGCGGGACTGTGAGGAAAGAATATGTTTTATGGATTTGCTTTACTTATTCATGCATTGTTTATCTATTTAAGGTCGTCTGGGAAGACAAAACAAATGCATCAAAAAAGTTCAATCAACAACTCTGCTTTAACCATACCATGAAGATGTGTTTTGCATTTCACCATATTGAGAAGAAGACAGTAAAGTCACTGTTTTATTCCAGCCCAGGTTAAGTGCACTTTGTTGGGTGCTGCTGCTGGTGCTGCTGGTAGATAGAGTCTGCTTTTCCTCACAAAACTTAGTTGTGGGACTTATAAAGTAATTACAAACAGAAAACACAAACCTTTAGTAAACAAGCACAACTGGGAAGCTGCAGATTTCTCACAACCTGAAAAATCTTTGCCTCACCACCCAGTGGCCCTGAAGAACCATGATAAACCACCGAGAGGTCCCCAGTGGTTGGTTTCTGTCCCTTCTGGTGTATAAACATGATGACGTTCTCTGCCAGTGAAAACAACATCATTCTTGGTTACAGGTGATTTACACACTAATGAAAACATGTGAACTTCATATTCAGTTTTGCTAAAGGAGCCCTTTGCTGATAGAGCAATGTAAAAGTCGGAACAATGGCTCAACTGATGCTTCTTCTCTATCTGCTGTGGCTCAGTAGAGTATTCAAAAGCTTTCAATAAATTATACTGGTCACGCTATCATCCATCCAGCCATCCATCCATCCATCCGTCTCTTTACAGTGGGACTGCAATTCTCTCTGTGTTCTAGTTTCAAACTGTTTCAGTAAAGCAATGCATCACATTTCTGTCTTTTATCAGACAAGTGTGAAAGTGAAGCATTTAGTGACATGACCGGGTCTGACCAAGAAATACTTCTGCTGCTTCCTTTTCTTTTGGTCAGATACTGTGATAAGGTGTTGTTCTCTGTCTCATTCAGGTGTGGTAGTGAGCACAGTGGTTGATCTAGAGAAGAGAATCCTAGGAATCCTATCCTCTAACGCAAAGGTCTTCAACAGGGGGTCCGCGACCCCTAGGGGGTCCGCAGAGGTACTGCGGGGGGTCAAATCTTTGGTTGATTAGACAATTTTTTAAATTTTTTATAATTTTTTATAATTTTTTATTTATTTTCGAACCAATTTTTTGCCCACAAATTTAAATGTCTTTAAATACATATTAACATGCATCCAACACATTGTGAGGCTGATTTGACCCTCTGCCTGACAACCTCCATCAGTCCAAGATGAGATAAGTTGTGTGCTTCCCATCAGGGTCCGACACTGATGTGAGAGTATGCGTGCCCTCCACAGATGGCTTGAGGATTCACTGTCTCTTCTACATGTATGTTTAAAATAAAAACATGAATCTGTGAATTACTTTAATAGCTCAGTGTTGTATGCAAGATGTATGTTTATAAATGGCAGTGGCATGGCCACCCTGTACCTTGCACATGTTTAAATTAAAAACATGAATATATGAACCCGTGTAATATTTGAATAGCTTAGTATTGAATGCACAATATCAGGGTAGTTATGTTTATACATGGCACTAGGCCCAGTTTAATATAAAACACAATTTTATACAATATATATAGTAGGGGGTCCCTGCCTCATCTCTCCACCAGTTTGGGGGTCCTTGGCCGGAAAAACGTTGAAGACCCCTGGTTTAGAACAACAACTTCCTGCCTCCTGTTAACACAGTTACATGTCTACTTCTTACTTCCCTAGAAAAGGGGAAAGAAAGAAATGAAGCGGTCATGTTTTCTGGCTTAAAGTCCAAAGTGTCATGAATGCCCCGCCCACTCTACTATCCAAACCCGGAACACCAGTGTGATAAAAACCAAAAGCCTAAAGCAACAGACCGCAGACGTCACCGATAATTCAACCCCTGCAAACAACACTAGAAAATGACACATGCACCACACACTCCCCTTCAACACAACCAACAGTGACATCAAATATCAATGTTTATAAGTAGTCGACATAATGCAACTGTTCCATTTTGCAATGGTCCACACATGAGGTCTACGTACAAACACTCTGCTTTGTAGAAAGTTCATCATAGCATAAAACTAGTTGGACCACTCAGCTTTCTCAACAGTCCATGAATGTATATAGTGTATATATATATATATATATATGTGTGTGTGTGTGAGCTCTAGGCTTTTTTAAACAGTCCATGAGTATGTGTGTATGTGAGCACGCTCTTTTTTTCAACAGTCCATGAGTGTATGGAAAATGACACATACACCACAGATTCATGTGCATTTTTAATTGTTGTTGTAAAACCAGTTTCAACTGCAGTTTAAAGAAGGATTGTATGTTTCATTAATAGTGGATGTAGCGTGTGTAGTTTGGCTTCATGTCTGGATAGTGAGAGTGAGTGAGTATATTCACTCTGTTATCTTTATCCATGTGACTCATTTCCTGATGTAACTTTGAATTGGTAAAATAGTAAAACAGACAAACTATGTATGTTTGTTAATCATTGTATGAATGTTGTTAATCTGTGTCAGTGAATGTGCTGTTTAAACTGTCACTGCAACAAACTTTATAACTTTATTAAGAGTTGTGCTGTCTACAAGACATTTAAAATAATTTGTGGAAGTTCTGACATTGAGCAAAGCAGCGATGTGTTAAACCTCATGGAAACCTCGTGTGACCTTGTGATAACCCACGAATAAATGGTTTCACTTCACACGCTCTTTTTTTACTGTTTTATTTCACATTGGAATGTTGTTTCCTGGAACAAGCTACCGTCCACTCAGAACACAAATATTGTCACAAAAAGAGCTTCAGGGAATAAAAACAATGACAAATCTCTCATCTCATTGACACAGTAATGACTAATTAATGACTTTGTTGTAAAGAAAAAAAGAGAAACTGATACATTTATTCACTTGTCAATCTGCAAAGTGATGGTAAGACAACACTCTTCTGTGTATATATACATAACTATATTACATAAACAGCCAGTTAATATGTTATTAATAATTGTATTTATTCAGCACAGCCCCACATTTATTCTAACACGTGTTGTGTTGAAAGAGAAACCCCCCAGTACTACTGAAGTGTTTTTAGGTGATTTCCCCCCCGAGCTCCAAAGGAAACAGACGTTATAACCCGGCCTAAAGAAAGAACCACATTCAAACCTCATCAAGGAGAAAGTATCAACACTCAGAATTGTGAATGAGAAGAAAAATCACATTTTTAATATTAAATAAAGTGTCTGGTGTGAGGAAGCAAAGTGGAAGATCAGCATTAACTTCGAGGTCTGGGGCAGAAAGTCAAAAGTTTAATAGAAATACACGAGAATGTGTTTATATGCACTTTGAAATATTAAACAAATATTGTCATACAGACATTTTTTTTGATCAATGGCCTGATCAACGCTGCCACCTACTGGTGTAAAAAGTTATGATTACATTCTTTAGAGGTGAGATGAAAACTTTAAAATAAAGTCCTGGACATGAACACAAACAGAGTATTTCATTGACTGTGGATTTGTACTTGAGCGTATCTGAGTATATGAGTATTTATGATTTAATATCAACATCACACCCAAAACACAAAATGTCCAGAAACTAATTTCATAATTTGGGGTTTTATTTATTCAGTGAATCACTTTTTTTTTAAATGATTCAGGTTCTTCAGTTTTTCATTGTTTTCACTGAAATTTGATCTGTGTCTCTTCTAATGAGAAGAACTGGAGTCAGAGCTGAAAATCTGTTCAGAGATTCCCTCCTCCCTAAAATTGATTTTCCAATCTTTTAATTTCTTCTGCCACAAGCTCCAAACCATCTTCTGACCATCATCCTCTCTTTCTGCTGCTTGTTTGTTTACCTTGAATGTGATGCTAATGGAAATATTGAGACTGAACACGCCAAAGAAAATGTGATTTCTGACAGTTTAGATATCATGTGTGTGATTCCCACAGAGCGTTTGTTCTTGTTGTTATTATCAATTACATTTTCTTATTTTTCTTCTCATGATGATTATTATTTTTATCATATTCACATTAATAATTCATTCTCAGATGACGATTATGATTGAAACTGACTCAGACCTGCTCTGGTGACGTCACTGGGTTTTCCCTGAAGCTTCCTCGTGTCTTTTGAACTATTTTTTAGTT